>NC_046157.1:42126714-42426714 GCF_011064425.1 Rattus rattus | reverse complement strand
ATAACAAAAAAGACATTTATTTTTCAGGAATCCTCCACTTGATAAATAGTGAGGAGAAAACTGGGAAAATAGGAATCAAAATGGTAATTTAAAACCAAGAAACTTCAATCATGTAAGAAGTGAAACCAACTGTTCCTTTCTTCTCACCTGTCAGCCCAGGATTCCCTCAGCATGTGCCCATTACATGGTGGGAAATGCAAACGTGTGTGTAATGCTGGGCGGGGTGACACTGGGGGAACATCCCCCCGCCCGCCCCCCGACAGAGCTCATGGAGGTGAGGTGACATGACAGAAACTGTCAGGCTAGCACGCAGCAGAAGCAGGCTTATTTTTGTTTTTGAAAGAGGGCCAGGCTGGCCTTTCCAGAGTGCTGGATTACAGTGGATAACACCACACCCAACCAGAAACCAGCTTGAACTGAGGTCCTCTAGTGCCCTTTCTATGACATAACTCCGCCTTCATTTTCCCAGCTCTGCCAAACATTAACCGCTCACTTAACCTTAGACTCTGGATTCTTTTTTTCTTTTTAAACAATGATTTATTTAATTTATCAGAGAGGCATGCATACCTCTGTGAGGATGTCAGATATTCTACAACTGGAGTTACAAACAGTTGTAGGCTGCCTTGTAGGTGCAGGGGTTTGAACTTAGGTCCTCTGGAAGAGCACCTGGTGCTCTTAACCACCGAGCCATCTCTCCAGCCAGTAAAACCCTTCTCATTGAGTGAGTTAGCTTCGTATCTTTGCGTGGTTCAGAATCTATAAAATAGGCTCCCTCTGAAGCAGACAGTGCTCCTCCCTCACGTGAAGGTTCTCAGTTACTGCAGCTCCCCTCATGAACTACCCACACCAGTCCCCGAGCAACAGTCTTACATACAGAGGTCCTTTGCATTTTCTGTTTTCATTTAAAAAGCATGAAGGAGATAACTTTTGAAATGCAAATACATAAAATATCTAATAAAAAATGAAAAAAGCTAATTTTAAAACGTAAATGGCCAGCTTAGAGTATTTACTGTTGAATATAAGAATCGCCATCTCCTTTTTAGCACCATGACTGCTTTGACAGTCCTTCCAACGACAGCACTGCTGAGCTGTCCTCTTCAGTGGCTCTAACAACAAAGATGAAACCCGAGCCACGGCAGTGAAAGCCACAGAGTTCACACGGACTTTCTGTGAGAGAACAAATACTTGGATTCTATTCTATGTAATGTCCTTGACTTTAACCCCACATGCCCTTTAGATCCTAAACATTAACAAAGAGAGGACTTTATGATGTTCTGTCTCAGCACTTCTTAGGAAACAATAGCTGATATGAGAGATGAGTCTTTGTAAAGAACAATATGGCCTTTTATGCAGAATTGTGAAATTGTAACATAGATAATGAACATTTAAGTTGATACAGTTTACCTCAATGTTTTACAGATTTCTGTTAAAATTAAGACAGTTTGTGTCTGATCTCACAGAAATGAAAACTTAGTATTTTCTCTACTAAGGAAAAGGAAGCACAAGGACTCTTTATAAACGTCCATATAGTCAATTTTCAGAATGCACACCCAGATCTTTCTGGTATCTTGTGCATTATTACCTGTTCAGTCTTTCTGTTCTACTCCAACATCAGATGACAGGCACTTGAATCATTTCCTTCTTGCTGTCAGAAATGACACAATGTGAACTATAGTATAAAATGAAATTTACCTTGTTTATCTATAACTGAGTAAGAAGCCAAAAATCCTCGTCCAGAAGCATGGATTCCACTCATGAACAGCACTGTGATTTCGCTGCCTTTGGACTCAATTGACTGATTCATTTGTAAACCCAGACCACAGTACTTGCCTAGGAATGAAAGAAACGTGTATATTTAGTACGATTCTCATAAAGCCAATATTTGTAATGTACATAACAATGTAATACAACAAACCAGTTACTAAATTAATAAAAAGAAATAAGTAAACTTAGGTTAAAAATCAAATTATTACAGAGGAAAAACTGAATGCCAAGTAATAATTATTTAATTGATTCAAAACAAAACAAAAGCCCTACAGATTTTAACTAAACTCACAGAGATGTCTGTAAAACACATACATGTTTTCCAAACCATAATGAACTAGTTTTAGAAATAGGCATTGCAGACAGGGTGAGAGCCACAAATAAGTGATTGTCAGCAGTGTCTGTACGGGGCCTCAGGGCCTCCTGGATTCCTCGCCTCAGCACATTCCTCAAAATGTCCTCCAACTGGACCTACTCAGGTTTATTTCTGAGTATTATCAGATCTTTCCTGGTGCTTCAGTGATCACGTGGACTCACATGGCCTCGGCTATGAACTGGTTTACTACCTAAACCTCTGCCCATAGCCTTGACCTCAAACGCAGATGCACAGAGTCAATGTATAACGTACACGTAGAACAATACGTATGCTGAGAGCAAACCTAAGTAAATTAAGACAGAAGACGGAAAGAAATTATTGACACAAAATGGCCACCATTAGGAAATAAGATGGGCTCCCTTATGTGGCTTGTAACGAAACTAACAAACCTGGAACAAAGAATCCTAAAAATTGTTTCAAGCTGTGGCAACAACATCATTTGAGTAAGAACAATGTGCACTTTACATGATGTCATTCATCACTGGAGAAATGATATTAAAATCATGATAATATTATCATCACAAACCGTAAGCTGCAGTCAACAGAACAGACAGTTTATTAAGTATCAGGGAGGAGGTGGAGAAATCAGAACCATCACAAATTAACGGCAGAAATATAAAACAGGCAATTCTGAGACAACTTGGCAAATTATAAAACAGTAGTCTATGCAGGAGGAAAGAAGGACACTTACAGGGCATCCCAAAGATGAACCAGAGTATTTGCTAATTTAGTCAGGGCTCAGGCTGTTGATGGGATGGTGATGGGAAAAGCCAAAGGCTGTTGCTGTGGGAGGACAGTACAGGACACTCTACAGATCTGCTCCAAAGTATTGTCAGCTCCCTTCCAGATGAGGGAGTAATATGTGGAAGACAAAAGATGGGACACGAGAGAGAATGTGTGTGTTCTTACTTTATATTAGTGTAACAAGTGTGCTATAGGCTTACACATCAACTAGTCATTTCTCAACTCTCGCCAAGCTCCATGTTCTGAGGAATGTTTATCAAAATATACCAGTAAGGGAATGAAAAGATAACCAATAGAGGGACAGGAGATATTTGCAGTGTTCATGTCCAAAAGGAACTCACAAGTGGACTAACTATATTTACAGAACTCCTACAAATGAATAAGGACACAAACAAAAGCATGAGAGCCAGGTACTGGGACATACACCTGCAGGCAAAGCAAGAGAATCATTTGAGGACATGAGTTCAAGGCCAGCCTCAGCAACATAGTGAGATACTGGAAAAAACAAGTGGGGAAAAAGTACAGAAAAATCAATACTCTTCACAAAAGAAAGTATTCAACTGGTTAATAAACATGAACAGTACACACCGTTAGCCATCATGGAGACAAAAGCAATTATAAGGCAGACTCAGCACAATCCTTGACAGTGATGCCAGTCACATTAGAGAACACTGCAGTGGAGTGAGGTCCAAGCCAGTACTCAATGCAGTCACTGAAGCACCTGGTGATGTCTAGGAATCTAAACATGGTCAACAAATAACCCCAAACTCTTCTAGGCATGGAAAAGTTCGCTGAGTCCAGAGTGGATGGCTAGTAGTTACCCAAGCCTGTTCCCACCACAGATAAAATTTCATCATTTTTAATGTGAAGTTGGACTCACTTCTAAGTTTTCTACATAGTAAATAATGCTAACATGGCCATGAACATCGCTCTAACACATGCTAAGTTCTTTAGTGCTGACTCTTCAAGAGTGCCACCCAAGCCAGCTTCACTCGGTGTGGTATCCTCAATACAAAAACAGCACCACCTTCATCAAACCAAAAACCATCTGAAACATTAAAACTTTTCACTTATCCAAAGCACAGGGAAGGAATGCAGCTGGCTTTGGAGTCTTTGTGGTAAGTAGAGTCGCCCTGAAATATTCTCTCTTGGAATGGCAGCTGATGAGACACGGAGGAGCACGAACATGGCAGACCAAGCACCCCAATACAAAGGTTACCGCATCTGGAGGCATCAAAGTATCCACTCAGTGTGACTGACTGCCCTGTCACACTCTGCTGAGTGGACTTCCTCCCTCCCTTGTGACACTTCCATTCTAAGAGCGACTTGAGAGGTATTTTCTGAGCCTGGAAAGATGGCTCAGCGCTTGTTGTCAAGTCTGATGACCTAAGTTAGGTCCTAAAAGATTGATATGGTTGAAAAAGAAAACCAATTCTTACAACTCCTCCTCTGCATGCATATATACATAAGACAAGTTAAAAAATATAAACTAAATGTAATTATTTAAAAAAATATTTTCTGAAGGTCAGTTTGGTGGCACATGCCTGTACCTAGTACTTGGGATGCAAAGGCAGGAAAATTAATCCAAGCTTGAGGCTAGTCTGCTATATTATAAGGCCCTGCATCAAAAAAAACAAACAAACAAACAAACAAACAAAAAAACTCAAAAAAAACAAAAAATAAAAACAAAGAAAAAAAAATCAAACAAGTTATCTTCCTGAAAACCAACTTCTGGCTCAAAGTAAACTTCATATTTTATTTAATGTCTTGACAAAATCTTCTGAAAAGGTGTTGTTAGAAGGTCCGGGCTCTTCTAAAGCTCATGGTTTTGTAAGGATAGTGAGCAGTCCCTATACCAACCCCTTTAGTCTAAAATACAGAGGGTCATCTCCTAAAAGACCAGACCTGTTGCCAAGTGACAGGGAAGCATAACATGGTACGTCAAGAAAGCTCTCTTAAAGCTTTTCTAGAAAAATAAACTTTTATGGAAATATCAAAATGTTGAATAATTCCTAACAGGACTCATAAATGAACTAACCCATACCTCAAATGGATGACATCACCACACCGAAGGTCTGGAAGAGAAGGGAAGGTGGGTGGTTTGTAACAGTGTAGAGGCAGCATTCCCTCAGGTGAAGATCCAGACAAATAATTTTAAGTAACAGTCTCCTGCAGGCATGGCCAACCTCCAGCCTACAATCCAGGGTCTTACTTAAAACAGTATGAGATCTTTGCTTTTGTAACTTCTCTGTACAGCTCTTCAGTGAGAACTACAGTGGGAGCGAGACATCTCATTATGAGAGAAGTAAGTTAGGATACACACATGTGGTGGCGTGAATATGCTTGGTGCAGGGAGGGGCACTATTAGGAGGTGTGGCCTTGTTGGAGGAAGTGTGTCACTGTGGGAGTGGGCTTTGAGATTCTCCTCCTAGATGCCTACATTACAGTCTTCACCTGGTTCCCTTCTAAACAAGATGCAGAACTCTCAGCTCCTTCTCAGCTCTGCCTGCCTGGGTGCTGCCATGCTTCCTGCCTTGATGATAATGGGCTGACCCTGTAAACCTGTAAGTCAGCCCTGGTTAAATGTTGTCCTCTGTCCTCTGTAAGAGCTGCCTTGGTCATGGTGTCTCTTCACAGCAATGGAAACCCTAACTAAGACAACACAGAAAAGAATGAAATGAATCATATAATAAATGTTGAATAATGATTAAAATATCCATATTAACTCAACATTTTAATAACACTGAATAAATATTAAAATGTATACATACAAGTATTTATGCATGCATGCACATGCAGCTCTATGCATAGCCGCACATCAATTTATGAAGTCTGTATTCACACTGAACTATAGAAGGATTCTGATTTCTAATTTTATTGTATATGCAAAGAACAAAAGATTTCTTGAAGAAATAATGAGTTGTAAAAATATAGACAAGATAAATCTAAAATATTCTGTGTCTTACATGAAGGAAACACACACACACACACACACACATACACGCACGCACACATGCACACACACACGACTGTCAAGGCTTTTTTTTTTTTTTCTTATTCTAATACAGTCTGCCTAAGTGGGGACAGACTTAAGATCTGGAAAGCCATTTTAAACTCTATCATTAAACAGGCCACTTGTCCATCAATGTTTCTATTCATAGTAGTACTACAGTGAGTTATTCCAAAAACTTCTTTACAGTTTAGCAGCTCAGAAGTCAGTTATAAAAAACAATGTTGCTAACAGCACATAAAGGGAACAAGAGGTCACTGTCTAGCTGCAAAGTAAACTGATACTTTGTCAGTTAAACACATCCTAATGAGTTCATGATTTAAAACATCCTTCCCCTAGAAACCATTCTATTTGTTTCCTCTGACTGATTATTCCAGACTACTACTTCTTAGGGAAAATAAAATTAACACTTAAAAAAAAAAAAAAAAAAAGATGCTCCAGCATATAACAAGGACACATGCTCCACTCTGTTCATAGCAGCCTTATTTACAATAGCCAGAAGCTGGAAAGAACCCAGATGCCCTTCAACAGAGGAATGGATACAGGAAATGAGGTACATCTACACAATGAGGTATTACTCAGTACTACAATGACTTCATGAAATTCTTAGGCAAATGGATGAAATTGGAAAGTATCATCCTGAGTGAGGTAACCCAGTCACAAAAGAGCACACATGGTATGCACTCACTGATAAATGGATATTAGAGGAAAAGCTTGGAGTACATTAAAAAAAAAAATCACAGATCATATGAAGCTCAAGAAAAAGGAATATCGCGCTTGCCTAGGAAGCGCAAGGCCCTGGGTTCGGTCCCCAGCTCTGAAAAAAAGAAGAAAAAAAAAAAAAAAAAAGAAAAAGGAATATCAGGGACTGAAGAAAAGGCCATCCAGAGACTGCCCACCTGGGAATCCATCCCACATGCAGCCACCAAACCCGGTCACTATTGTTGATGCCAAGAAGTGCTTGCTGACAGGAGCCTGATATGGATGTCTCCTGAGAGGCTCTGCCAGAGCCTTACTGATACAGATGAGGATGCTTGCAGCTAACCACTGGCCTGAACAGGGGACCACAATGGAGGAGTTAGAGAAAAAACTTGAAGGAGCTGAAGGGGTTTGCAACACCATAGGAAGAACAATATCAACCAACCAGACCCCATCAGAGCTCCCAGGGTCTAAACCACCACCAAAGAGTTGGAGAGACCCACGGCTCCAGCCAGATATGTAGCAGAGGATGGCACTGTACAGCATCAGTAGGAGGAGATACCCTTGGCCCTGTGAAGGCTCGTTTCCCCAGTGTAGGGGAATGCCAGGGTGGGAGTGAGTGGGTGGGAGTAGGAGCATCCCCATAGAAGCAGAGGGAGTTTGGAGGGGATATGGGAGAGGGGGTTGAAAAGAGATAACATTTGAAATGTAAATACATAAAATATCCAAGAAAAATAAAATTAAAAAACAAAGTAAAAACCCCAAACCTAATTTTGAATACCAAATTGGATGGAGTGTATTTGGGCCTGCCGGTGTTCTGAAGGGGCAGCGAGTCAAGACTAGAGAAGACAAAGAACTCTGAACGTCTACCACAGGAGTCCTCAGGCCCCTATGCATGCCTTTCTTCTATAATCCACTGCAGAGATATGTCGATCAGAACGTTAAATGCCTATTTTGAAAGGATCATCATTTCTCTGAGATGTGTCAGAAAACACGTCCCCACCATTAACAGACCTGGGCAGGTATGCTGTGACAAGTGCTACAGACAATGGGGCCCTCAGGCTGAAGTTCAGCAGTTGCCATCATTATTTGGCTCTTTGACCTTCCTGCAGCTTTGTACCAGGTGCAAAAGGTGGAGGAGGGGAGGAAAAAGCAGAAAGAATGGGAAATAAAAGATAGCAGAGACCATTAAACACTTATCGCATGCCAGCAGGACCAAGTCTGATTCCATTCCATGCCTTTGAAAGTAGAGGAGACTGACACCGGCTATGGCTGGTGGGACTCCCACAAGGAGCTCCTGGATGCTGGCTAGACAGAGCGATGTCAAACCCATGCCCCAAACGTAGGATAACGTGGATCTGACCTAAAAGCCTCTTTCCTATGATGTAGTGCCCATGGTTCCAGAAAATACTATGTAAGCTGTCGAGGGATGAGAGCAAATGGATTTCCTACCCTGCTGCAACACCTGTGAACCACGACAACTGCAAGCATGGCAAGAAATGCATAGAGATGGAAACAAGTAGCACTCACACTCTTGTGAGTTTAACTGAACTTACACTCACAGCACAGGAGGGAGATCACACCTGTGGAACCCAGTCAGCTTCCCAGGGCTGGTGAGGGCAAGGACCTGAGAAGAGAACGTCCTACTGCCACTCTGCTAGACAAGCATAGTGCCTGACGCTAGTCTAAATCTTGTCCTATACCCACAGGTTATGTGTGGCTTCCAACCCTTTCCAAAGAAGCCTCTCTTCACAGAAAATGGATACCATCACAGAGAACGACAACTGGCCACAGTACAGACAGGAACATATCATGGGGATTCCAGTCCCAGTGGACATCACAGCTCCTGCACTTATAATTCGGGTTGCATTGTGGAAGAGGGGCAGAAAGATTCTAACAACTGGAAGACCAGGAAGAACGCGGTCTAGAGATGGCCGCATAAGCACTACCAGAACCTTGGCAAATCAATGGATATTCTAATGTGGAAAGGGAGAAGTTTTTCAGGGGTCCCACCCCAGACAGAAACTAACTAGTGGCTACTGGGAAAAGAAAAGTGAACGTCTCTTAGGAAACCCCCTTGTTGGGTGTCCAATGCAGAGTGGTCAGCCCTGAAGTCATATACACACAAACAAAAATCCCCCAGATCCCGGTTGTATTTATACATATTTATGCACACACATACATACATGATTAAAGAAAAGAGGCTATCAACTTGAGAGTGGGGTGCATGTGAGGGGCTGGAAGAAATGCGAGGGGTCAAGGGATGGAGTTCTATTTCAATCAAGACTTTATTAGAAACAACTAAAAACTTGGAAAAAACAACAATTTAATTTAAAAATGTCTTTTAAAATTAGTCATCCTCAATCAGAATAACCAGGACCAAACATGACTTTCGGCCTCCTCCTTCCCGTTCCTCATCCTTTCTCTTACATGCTGTTAAGTGTGGATGAAATGAGACCATTTCTTCCGACAGAACCGCTTCTATTTTTAACTTAGTCCTTAGTGGGCATATACACTTTATTTTCCATCTTTTGTGTGTCCGTTCTCATTGCTGTTTCAGTTACACTCAGAGTACTCCTGCCTACACCTAACAGCCCTCAGAATCACTAGCCAGGCATCTTCCTCTGGTACTACAGGACCACGGTGTCCACACTCTCTGGGGGTCTAAGTTCTGACAATCTGACCCAGCGTCATGTGGATGTGTGGAGGAGCCACTCAAGCTATTAGGCTAATCAAGAATTTTCTGAATCACAGAGGTTATCAATCAGTAGCAGGAAATGGGTTAGGATCAAAGACTTGGCTAGGGATGGAGGGGTCAGAGGATGACCGCAGCTGGATAGTCAAAGAACAAAACACCACATACCTACTATAATTCTGAAAACTGTTCCGTGTTGGGCTTCTGAAGAAACTGTTATGATATATGTTTCCAGATAAACTCAGAGAAGTCCAGTGGTGTTTACTTTGTGTCAGTTCACAAAAACCTTTACAGATTTCAGTCTTTTGTAAGAGAACAGTAGTGATAGCTTCTAAGCCTTGGCGGCAAAGACTTTCCTGGAAAGCTTCTATAACTCTGCGGCTTCTGTCTCACATGATCAATTCGATGTGTTGGTTTCGGATGGAAACCAGGGCTACAGTGTGTTTGTAAGTCTCCCAGGTGACTGTTACCCAGCTCTAATTGAGAAACACTGCTCTTACACTAGAAAGACAGTCGCCATTATGTCCTCTGCAGCGACTATGCAATCACATACTGTGCCGGGCTCCTTACACACGTGCATAACCGAGAAACAGTGGTCGGATGCTCCCAACAGATCACAGCAGGCTAATGGTAGATTTAGGCTTTAATGCAGATCAGTATGGGTTCCAAACTCATGATCAGCATATTACAATGGCTCTTGACCACACATGAATTATATCCGAATCCACTGACTATAAATGAAATGGTCAAAGGAAACATAAACATGAGATTTCACTTCTACCTTCTTAGAAGCAGTATAGTGGCATCCTGCATGAAAGTAACCAAGTGTGTCTTACACGAGAGTAGCATATACACCCATGTGCACCTGGCACAAAGGTAACCATGTGCATCTTGTATGTGCTAGTAAGTAGCCTAGAATCCCCTTCTCACAAAAGAAGATTCAAGCTGAGATTTCTCCATTGTCTTCAATGTTTTATGTACCAGTTAGTTACTATTAAGTAACAAAAACTGTTCCGGGTTTAAAGCTTAAGGAAACCATATACAACATGCATTAATGCCCTACCTATTTCCGTTCTGCTGACTCCAATTCCATTAAAGATTTTCAGGTAATTAAGGTGACAATAATCAGAATCTTCAATGTCAAAGTCACCGAACTTGATGCGAATTCTTTCTCCGGTCTTTACTCGAATCTCCCATTTACACACAGTACTGTTAGGATAGGTATGTGGGTAGTTGATGGATGTAAGGGTTCCACTCTCAGGGCCTAGAACAGTGTGTCCACATCCATCACCTTAAAAAGAAAAAAAATGGATTATTCTTCCACCTCAAGCATACATGCAATAAGCATTTTACACAGAACTATAGCAATGTAGGACAACAACACATATTTACAGCGGCAGATCTTCCTTTTCAAACACCACAGCAGACAACACGGCTCTTAGCACATCTACTCACAAGACGAAGTGAAGGAGCCAAGAGAAGTCAAGTTAGGTCAAAATCAACAATGACGAACACAATTAAAAGTAATATAATTTATAAATTCAAAGGACTTTCCATTTGAACATACAATTATTCCATACTTAAATACCTACCATAATAAATCCCATTGTTAAGAAAATATCACCATGTATTTACAGTAACCACTCAAAGTAAATATAAATACCAAGATGTGGTCAGCTTTGCTGACTTACAAACACAGGTTGCTGAAGTCTCTATGAGCAGGAGCAGGATTCCGAGAAAACATTAATACACACTGAGATGTCCCAGACCACTGGCCATCTTTCAGACGAGGACCTAAGGCTAGATTTGGTGATGTTTAACTCTATATTCCACTGAAATTGGGCTGTGTGACTTCTCCTCCCAAATCTTATTTCTAATAAAAAGGAAGAAACAAAAAGCCAGTGGCTTGCTACAGAAATGACTTTAATATCTTAGCAATGTATTACTTGTTTCAGAAATTTCTTCGGCAACCGAGTATTCAAGTGTTAGCAACAATATATTGTTTGCATCTTAACTTTCTCACAGATGACTTTTTAACTGAGTATAGAAGTCATTAACAAAATATACATTTAGAAGATCCAGCTGTTGCTCCCAAGGTAATGTTCAATAACTGAGATTCAGTGAGTCTCTTTTTAATAGGATGATAAATATATCCTTTTTAAAATACTGGGTTTTCTCCTTTCAAAGAGCTATTCATTATCATCTTTTGGAATAGTATAGAACATATAGAACTTACAGAAAACATTAAAATTGAAACTTCTGGGTTTTACCTTAATCATTATGGACACGGATGGAGGTAACAATTCCCATCATGTTATTACCTAGCGATGAACTGTGAATTTCATTCACAAGAACAAATTAAACAGCTTAGCAGTGTGGAGCAAGTGGGAGGGGCAAGTACGTGTGCAATAACTGAAAGCGAGAGAGTAACTTCAATTTACCAAAGAGCAGTTTCACGTCCACAAAGCAGCAACTCTCCCTAGGAAGCCCTTTAACGGTGCTGGACTGCAGTGGCCTCTGCCGGAGTCTTCTCTCTGATCCACATTAGTACTGCACACTGCTCTACTTTTGAGTGGGACACCATAAATCCTGCCTTCTGAACAAACACTTCTCATATAAAGTTCAGCTTTCAGTCAACACTACACTTTATTTTCGATCCTTGACGTCTTCATGCACGAGAACTAGGCATAGTAGAATAATACAAAAAATATGGAGAGAATGAAGTAAATGTGGGTGTGAAATACATCCACTGACTGTACAGTAAAACAGGCTCTTACATAATCAGAAAATACTACAATTTCCTCCCAAAGCTACTATAAAATACCTTGACACACACACTCTCTCTCTCTCTTTCTCTCTCTCTCTGTCTGCCTCCCTCCCTCTCTCTCCTCTCTCTCTCCCCCTCCCTCTCCCCCTCCCTCTCCTCCTCCTCTCTCTCTTCCCCTCCCTCTCTTCCCCTCCCTCTCCTCTTCTCTCTCTCTCTCTCTCCCTCTCTCTCTCTCTCATATTACCTAAAGTAAAATCATAAGGCTATTAAAAACATTCAATGTGAAAATAAATAACTAAAATATAAGTAACTTTTGAGTAATCATTGACATTGTCCCTTAGAGGCAAGACAACTACCCTAACAGTATCTAGCATTTGAAATTAGCTTGTGATTACTGAAATATTTCAATATTTAAAAAACAATTCTTTTATAGATAATTAAAATTTCAAAATATATTATTTTTGATATGTGGAATCGAAAGATGTAATTAGACGTGTAATGAATTCTGAGAGTCAAGAATCACCTGCCCACAGCTCACACGTGACTGTAACATAGTATCTCGGTTCATGGATTCCCCTGCAGACTATCAGTCAACTAGAGATTGCTATTTTAACATCAGTGTTCACAAAGAGTACAAGCAGAGTGTTTGGCGTAAGTTTGTAGATGTCTTTATGAGCCTGTTTAACTTTCAATAAAACCCAGAAATTGTTCCTTGTCCTTTCTACCATTAAAAATGGTTTAAAGTTAACAAAATACATAAAAATGGATAAAAACAGGACTTTTGCATGTTATGGTGATGAGGAAAGCAATTAAAATGGAGCTGTCTTTTTTCAAAATGTTGTGTCGGGGGAGGGCGGGCAGAGCCAACAAGTCTACAGTAGTGTGCCAAGAATGCTCGAAAATATGTGCTGGCCTTCAGCACTCCCTCTTCTCCAAGAGATGATGTGCACCAGAAATCCCAGCTAAAAGATCTCTCCAGTCTGCTGCAGTGAACATTCTTGAGTGTTTTACATTTCAAACAGTGATAAATTTAACCCAACTAGATAGAATTTGCCATCACCTATGTGTCCAGAACAGCCCGGCTCCAAGGGGTGAGTAGCAGAGTACCCATACCTACTGGGCCAGCAGCTGCATATCTTCCTGTTGCTTTAAATGAAGAAATACATTTATACTGTGACTCTCTGCATGCTGGCCTACAGATTCCTGACCTGCTAAACTATCTATGACCTACTAAAGCACTGGTCCCTCAACCTGTGGGTCACAACCCACTCAGAGTTGAATAACCAATTCACAGGGCTCACCTAAGACCACTGGAAATACCAGATATTTATGTTAGGAGTCACAACAGTAGTAACATACAGTTATGAAACAGCAACAAAACTAGCTTTTTGGTTGGGGGAATTGCTACAGCAGGAGAAACTATATATTAAAGGGCCCCAGCATTAGGAAGGTTGAGAACCACTACTAAAAGGTCCATGCCTGCAGGGTGGAAAACACTTCTCAACACTGAAAGGCCCTGAGATTAATTCAAGTCAAGGAAAAAGCATGTCCTTGCTTTCACTTCAAAAGAAGCAATGAACTTCCTGATTATTTTTAATGATTCTTAAAACTAAAGTCAATCTATAAAAACACCTGAAATATGTAAAATCATTTAAAAGTAGAACCAAAACCTAGAAAATTACCAAGAGGCCAGCTAACTTGCTGACAGCAGGGGCTCCTTCAGTGCCTCTGTCTCAGGCAGCAAAGCCCTGCCTGGTGGTTTTCAGTCCTCGCTAATGGAGGAAGAGGGCAGTTATAGACCACTGAGGCAGAGGCTGGGATGCTGCTCAAGCATCTCAGGGTGGACCGGAGAATGAACGGCCTGAAGTATGAGTAGAGATTCAAGAGTGTGACTTAGGATTGAGGCTAGAAAACTTCAGTCTTAGTTCTGGGCTGGGTTTATCTGGCCAAAGGACAGTGAGGCTCAATTCATCAGGATGCAGCTAACAAGTGTAGATAGAGTCCTATCTCCCACTTCTCAGTATCTGAAACAAGTGAGCCCTTCGTTTTTAATGGCGCACTGTCCCCAGATTTTGGCACGAGTGTATTCTGAAAACAACGACGCTCCGTGCTTAGGACACACTACCAACTACTACACGTGTCTGTTTACATGACAGAATTAATGAAGTATAGCTACCACAGGAAGACGAAACCAGACACACTCACGAACCTCTCCATCACTGGAGTCCACACTCTGCAGCACTGCAATTTTGGCAATCTACACCATCACCGCCAAACTTCCTTCTCCTTTCCCAATGGTCTCCACTAGACTACCACTGACCAGAAACCCATTACTGTGCACTTTTCATCTTAAATGTATTCCTGCCGGGGAAATAACACAGATTTTATCTGCCGGCTCCGCTGCTGCAGTCACACCCTGGGAGTGTGCATCTACTTCCTTCGAAGAGCACAGGTCAGATGTGTTAAGCCAGATAAAAATTTTGATATTGTTCCAGGAAAATAACTGAATGATTTTCTTTTGCTTTTATTTTTGTAAGAGTTTCCCCATGGTGTGAAAAAAGAGAAACACTCTTCCATTGTTGGTGGGACTGCAAGCTGGTACAACCACTCTGGAAATCAGTCTGGAGATTCCTCAGAAAATTAGACATAGTACTACCTGAGAACCCAGCTATAACACTCCTGGGCATATACCCAAAAGATGCCCCAACATATAACAAAGACACGTGCTCCACAATGTTCATCGCAGCCTTATTTATAATAGCCAGAAGCTGGAAAGACCCCAGATGTCCTTCAACAGAGGAAAGGATACAGAAAATGTGGTACATTTACATAATGGAGTACTACTCAGCTATCAAAAACAATGACTTCATGAAATTCTTAGGCAAATGGAATGAACGAGAAAATACCATCCTGAGTGAGGTAACCCAATCACAGGAAAACACACATGGTATACACTCACTGATAAGTGTATATTAGCCCAAAAGCTCAGAATACCCAAGATACAAATCATAGACCATATGAAGCTCAAGAAGAAGGAAGACCAAAGTGTAAGGACCAATGCTTCAGTCCTTCTTAGAAGGGGGAACAAAATAATCATGGGAGGTAGAGAAAGGGAGGAAGGAGTAGAGTTGGGAGGAAGAGGGGAGGGAAGAGGAAGGGGGGGGCAGGATCAGGTAGGTGTGAGAGGACACGGGGATGATATACAGAGAGTCAGGAAATTGAACAGAGATGTGTAGCAATGAGAGATGGGGGACTGGGGGTAGCTACCAGCAAGTTCCAGATGCCAGGAAAGCAAGAGGCTCCCAGGACCCAGTAGGGATGAGATTAGCTGAAAAGCCCAAAAAAGGAGAGGAAGAACCTGTAGAGGCCATATCCAGAGGTTAGGCCCTGACTGGGATATGGGGTTACCCACCCTTCTCAAAATTTTAATCCAGAATTGTTCCTGTCTAAAGGAAATACAGGGACAAAGAGTGGAGCAGAGACTGTGGATGCCAAGAGGTGCTTGCTGGCAGGAGCCTGATAAGAATGTCTTCTGAAAGGCTCTGTCAGACCCTTACCAATACAGATGAGGATGCTTGCAGCTAACCATTTGACTGAACAAGGGGACCTCAATGGAGGAGTTAGAGAAAGGACTGAAGGAGCTGAAGGGGTTTGCAACCCCATATGAAGAACAACAATATCAACCAACCAGACCCCCCCAGAGCTCCTAGGGACTCAACTACCAACCAAAGAATACACATAGAGGGACCCATGACTCCAAGTTGCATATGTAGCAGAGGATGACATTGTCTGGCATCAAAAGCAAGAAAAGCCCTCGGTCCTGTGAAGGCTCAATTCCCCAGTGTAGAGGGATGCTAGTGTGGTGAGGTGGGAGTGAGTGGGTGGGAGTGGGAGCATCCTCATAACAGCAGGGGGAGTTTGGAGGGGAAATGGGAGAAGGTTGAAAACAGATAACATTTGAAATGTAAATACATAAAATACCCAAAAAAAAGAAAAAAGAAAAAGAATTAAATGCCTGAGAAATAATCCAAGAAGGAATATGGCTTATTTCAGACTGTTCTATCCAAACTCCAAACCAAGTATGGTTTTTAGAGAATTGTGTGCCCTGATGGTAATTAGGTTAGACTTCCAGCAACCTTTGCATGTTAGTGATACAGTTACTAATAAATGAAGCAATTGCTGAATTTTAATGATAGGAGCCCTATGTATTCTTTTACAACAGCAAACACAGACGCAGCAACTCTATAGGGATATGCCCCAAATGGAGAGAGAGCAATAGAACTTTCATTCCACTGATACTTGCCAGGGTCACGGACCTTGGTTGTATGGTGAAATGGTGAGTAGGACTGCACTGCCTTTAAGTGTCCCTTTTGTCATACCTCAGAACACACCCATGATATAGGAAGAAAAAACACACAGCACTCAGTAAGCAGGAGAAAGGTGCATAAAGAAAAGACAACTGTTAGCCATTCATCCAGTTTCATTTGGCTACAGCAAAGTTTTTACTCACACTGTGAATTTTCAGTCCAGAACACTAGACAAGTCCTAAAACTCCCAGGTTTCCTAAGCCATATAACTTAACTATAACCTAATTTCACTTTATGGTCTTTGTCCCTGGTAATGTGCCGTGTTCTGATGTTAATGCTGGTGGAGTAGTTTCCTTTAGATTGGCGTTCTCACATGACAGACCTTCCCCGTAACACTGACATTTTTAAATAGACTTCTTTTCTAGGGCAGCTTTAGTACATAGGCTGGTTAGAACTGACTAATTCAGCAGACCACCATCTCTCAGAGCTCAGTTTACAGCCCTTCTTGGTCCTGTACACTCTATGGGTTTAGGCAAAACACAACTGGATGCTAATGGCTGTGACATGTATTTCTCTCCTCCCCAGGGCCCCTCCCCCGCTGCCAATCTTCACACTCCGCAATCACTGTTCTGTAACATCCACAGTGCTGCCTCTTCCAGAAGGCCAGCAGGTGGACGCACTCCGTGAGTAGGCTTTTCAGATTGACTTTGTGCCTTCTTTTTCATTGCCTGGTGGCCCCTCTCTGTTATTTATTTTCTTGATACTAAATATAAGGCAGATATAGATGTGGAGGGGAGGGAAACTGTTAGAAAAATAAACAGTCCCATCATTCTCTCTTGTCCTGACCTCATTCCTCCATGTGAGCTTTATTATGTGCTGGAATTTCATTGAGTACTGTATTTACATCCTCCTCTCCCCTTTCTCCAACTCCTCCTGCCCCCTTTGTATTCAAGTTTTAAACATTTATTTATGTATTTATAAACACAGTGGCACTTTTCTACATGTATATCTGCACACCAGAAGACGGTATCAGACAGTGTGAGCTGCCCTCTGGGTGCTAACTTGAACTCAGGACCTTTAGAAGAGCAGTGAGTGTCCTTATCCACTGAGTCATCTCTCCAAGTCCCCATAACATAACCCCTTTAGTTATCTGTTATATAGTGTGTGTATGTGTGTATCACATGCGCATAGACAAATAGAGCCTCCTGAGTCAACTTGGTGTTGTTCATTTGTGTATGTGTTTCCTGAAACCATACCCACTAAATCTCCAAAATATGGTTATCTAAACTAGACTTGAACAATGGCACCACCACTTGACATGACATACCAGTGTGGACAGGGATAGCTCGTGGGCCCTACTCTAGATGACGAGCTGCAGGTAATTAAAGGAGAGGACGAATTAGCCTTTTCCAGGCATAAGCTCCCATAGGTTCTCCAACCCATGCAATAATTACAGATCTCAATTTAAAAGGAATGTAAATAACACACACACACACACAGACACACACATAGACACAGATACAGACACATGCACACAGATATACACAGACACACACACAGACACACACAGACACAGACACACACACAGACACACACATAGACACACACACAGACACAGACACACACACAGATACACACACACACAGACACACACACATACACAGACACAGACACACACACAGATACACACACACACACACACACAGACCCAAACACACACACACACAGACCACACACACACAAACACAGATACACACACACACACACACACACACACACACACACACACACACACACACACTTCACCCAGGACCCCATGGTTAACTATTCAGAATTCTATAGCAAGCTCAGATGTCCATTCTCAGTGACTCACTGTGACCTTGAGGTTAACTACTCTAGCTATGCTCTGGTTTTGCTCTCTGTAAAAATCCAATTAGGTATTGTATGAGTACACCTGGTAGCAATGGCTGAATTCACACTCATTAATACACATTTGTGGAGACTATTCTCACAATAGCACAGTAACACTGCCAAAGATACATCTGAACGGCTTTTGTCTTTTTTGTGTTAACCCATTTATACTTTGGCTACAATCTATCCAATTAACAGGAAGAACAATGCCTTATTACTTTAGAAATTTATAGCAACTTCAGAGGCCCAGATGGTCTTTGGTCTTGCAAGGATGATAATAAATTGCTGAGAGCTGCTCCTTACTAATCATTTCTACAGCAACCGAATAGCTCATTCACTTGGAAAGTTCCAGAACTCCCCATCTTTATCCTAATCCTCAAACTCCATTATCTACTTATAAGATCACCAACTTCTGCTCAGCTGTTCCACAGTATTTCACATTCAATATACACAAGCCTTCAATGGACAGCTTCTGCATGCCGTGGTGGGTCCTGTCCATACAGTTTATAACAGGACAGATACAGCAAGTATTTCCAGGGAGGGTGAGTTCCTCTCCTTGTCCATATTTTAATGTTTAATTACACACATTTACGTCAGCTTAGCATGACAATCTGGTGGGCAATGCACTCTACTCACATGGACCGCCATGGTCAAGAATGAAACAGTCTTTAACACACTGTGCTTAATTCAGAAGTAAACCCCAGATACCTTTGAAACCTTCCACCACTTTGTAAGCTTACCTAAATGTGAGGTACACCTTATAGCTCCCAAGGCAATTGTGTGGATTCAATACAACTTAGCTGTGTGGTGGCACATGTAACCACGCAGAGAAGGCTGAGGTAGAGACCTGTATAGAGCCCACGGCTGCCCTGAGCTAAACAGCTTGCATCGGGCTAGCCAGGAATACATAGCAAGAGCCTGCCTCACAAATGCATGGACACAACCATGCTACATACAAACCTCTGTAAAAATTCTACGAGTTCCCCACACTGAGCAGATCCCCTTATCTATCCAGTGCCTTACCCTCCTGGAGATTGTCTGGAAGTTCTGGACAGTTTTATGTGTCCAGTTTTATGGTCAGCTGCCTGCTCCATGGGTGGGTACTGATGGACAGTTGTATATGACCTCATGGCCCCTGGTCAGCTGCCTGGTCCAGGGTGGGCACTGACTCACCCTCTGCCTACTCACTCTTCCCTCTAATTTCTGTGTTTTGCTCAAGAAGGAAACCCCAGAGTGTCTCCACTTTAGCACTTCGAGTCCTGGGGACTTCCAGCAGCCATGACCCCTTCCACACAGAGAAACCTGAGAGAGGAAAGTGAAGTCCAAACCTTGGTTTCTGAAAAACAACCGCATGCTTTTCCCTTGATTAGCAAGGTACAGCTCTACTCTAAAATCCAGTCAGTCCTCCTCTACATTCAGCAGACCTAGATTTCAGTCTCTATGACCCCAAGAGTCCTGAGTAAAACATATCCTCCACCCTCGCCATCCCTCACAACCAATCAGCAAGCTCCTAGGATACAAT
Organism: Rattus rattus; assembly: GCF_011064425.1. Taxonomy (NCBI): domain Eukaryota; kingdom Metazoa; phylum Chordata; class Mammalia; order Rodentia; family Muridae; genus Rattus; species Rattus rattus. The sequence continues at coordinate 42,406,919 of NC_046157.1, read as the reverse complement.
GTGAACACTGGCAAGCAAGAGAGAGCAAGATAAACCAGAATCCGAGATGACTGTAGAGGCTGAAGTTCAAGGACAGCTGAGACAGACAAAGTTAGAGTCACAGCCGGCATGAAGAGCAGAATTAAGGTTTAGGTGACTGTGCCACTTACAGTCCTCATCCAACCTTACTGAGACACCGAGTCTTCTACTCAGAATCTGCCTGTTCAGAGCCAGGCAGAACTTATGTGAACAGCAAGTGAGGTGGAGGTCAGGAGTATGGAATGGAAAGTGGGTCTCACGCATTTAAAATCAGGAGGTTTAACTGCTGAGTTACAAAGACTTGGATTAATTTCATATACTAATTCACTTGCTAACTGATCAGAGAGACAGGTTTAAATCTGTAAATTTTGACACAATTAGTCAAACATGACTGGAATTCCTAATCTACTTTTCCTGGGAGTTGCAGGGGGGAAAAGGTTTTTATCTGGCAATTATCAGAACCAAACTTTAAGCCAGAATCTGAAAGAGAAGACACGGGAGTTCATTCAACTTTTTGCTGATAACTTGTGCTGTCATCATTCTTGAAAGCAGCTAATTCAAGAGAAGGAGTCTATAGTTGGGAGTTCCAACTTGAGAGAACTCCAGAGCTGAAACACTCTAGCAAAGAACTGGTTCTCGTGGGAGGCCCAGGGAAGGCTGATAGACTCCCTGGCCCTGGGCAAGCAGGCAGTAAAGTTCAAGAGAGGGCTCCATTCCTAGGGGAATGAGGTAAGTGCCCAATGCCTAGACTCATAGCTACATGTGGGATGGAGCCAAAAGGCAAAAGCATGAAGGACTGACACCAAATAATGTGCTGGGACAGATCTACAGCAGAAATGACAGACATTCAGTAGAGCAGACAGCACGGTAAAATACTAGCAGCAGGAAAATAAGTAACACTCAATCCAGCATGGGGAAGTCCAACCTGGATGTGGGTGGGTGGAGATGCTTACAGAACTCTTCCTGAGCACAATGCTTGGCGATTTTCAAGTATGATTAATAAGAGAAGAAGGGTAAGGGTGGGAGCTCCAAGTACAGGACACTGCTATATAAAAATATCAGTGAAGACACTAAAACAAAATGTCCTGAAACTGCTTATTAGTGAAATACAAAGTTGTCCAGTCTTAGTCCCCAACTATATAAAGTGTTGGCAGATGCTAGAATGGGGTGAGAACAAGGACCAAGGGGAAAACCCATAGCTAGGGTGTGTGTGTGTGTGTGTGTGTGTGTGTGTGTGTGTGTGTGTGTGTGACAGACAGACAGACAGACAGACACACACACACACACACACACACAGCCTTTTGGATAGCATCCTATAAGTGACAGGAGCTGATGACATATGCTAGGGAAGTCACCATGGAGAGCAGTATCCTACTCCATTGGATCACGGCTGGCGCACAGTAACAGTCAACTGGTGCTTGTCAACTGACTAGACAGAAACAAAGAGCACAGCACTCGAGGAGGAGTGATGGCTTGGAGCACTGGCCAAAGCCTGGTACTCAGTGTAAGAGGCTTTGACTCCCTTCTGTTGAGTCTACGATCACCACCTCTCTACGATCTGCCACTCCTGCAAAGCCCAGCCACCTAGAACTATTTATCAGCAAAGCTCTGCCTTCTCAGGCATTGAAAATCATCTCCTTAAGTGCATACCACTGTGTGTGAGACTCCAGTGGAACATACTCACTTACTCAACTTGTTTGTGGAGCGTCTGAAGGCAAGGCGATGTTTTCTCCTCTGAATGTTATGGGGTTGTACTGAACATGAACGTTCTCCTGAGAGTGCATGATTGCTACCCCGTTCCTTCTCACAGTTCTTAGTGAAAATACAACCAAATACTGATAACTTCTCCCGCATCCTAAACAGTACAATTTAACCCAAAAGCTCAAGCTACTTAACAAAAACCACTGTCTTTCAACTGCTGTCTTCCAGATATGGGCTGATTTAGCACGCTGAGTTCAGTAACTTTCAGAAGTCACAACTGTCACCATACTGTCGCTGGCTTTCATTAAAACTAGTTTATCTGAATACTTTCCCATGCTCTTGAATTACGTTGATTTAGTCCAAATAATGACCTGGAAATTTATCATGATATACTTTATTAAACTAGCGTTTTGAAGTGAAATTCTTAAAAAATTTTCTCCTGAACATATTTTATAAATATGCTTGCCTGTGTTAAAATTATGAAACTATGTGACTATAGAAGGGGGAATGAAAAATTGACAAAGGAAAAGACAACTGTGGATTGCTACCCTCTGAAAGCTTTGCTTTACATTAACATTATCTTCTGTAAAATATTTTCTAAGATATTTATAAAAATGCTGTGGCCGCGAAGCTCTGAGAAAGTTGTCCAGAACCAAACCAGGAACCCCACAAGAAAAGCTGCTAACCCGTCTCGTTTCCTGTCTCAGCGAACACATTTGGGCAGTGTGTCTATCTTCATCACTCCTCATCCCAGGCCAGCCTTCCACACCCTTCCAAATAGCCACCGTCTGCCTGTATGTAGTAATCCAGGCTCACCATTTCAAGTCCTATGTTCATATCGCTCTTTAGACTACAGCTTCATAAATTCCTCTGTTGAACCTGAATTAAGCACATGCAATTCTCGGGCTCCTGCTTCCACATCTTGGTTACTTGGAAGGATATAGAAGGATGACCTCAGCTGAGAATGATTAGAAAAGGTCATAAAGACAGCATAAAATGAGAGCCCTGTTTTGGTTTAGTCCAGTGGTTCTCAACCTTCCTAATGCTGAGACCCTTTAATACAGTTCCTAATATTGTGCTGACCCCAACCATAAAATTATCTTTGTTTCTACTCATAACTGTAATTTTGCTACGGTTTTGAATAGTAATATAGATATTTAACGTGCAGGATATCTGATATGAGACCCTGTGAAAGGACCCTGTAATCCCAAAGGGGCTGTGAACCTCAGGTTGAGAACCAGTGGTTGAGTGGTTGGTTGATAGCTTTTTGATAGGGTCTTACAAGATGGATGGTGTAGTTAATCAGAAAGCCCTGATTCCCCTGCTTCAGCCAAGAGCGAGGATTGCAAGCTTGCCTGTGTTGCATGTTTTGTCAAACCAAGAAAAGACAGAAAATTCTAAATTTACCTAGTATTGATAATTATAAACGCTTCTTTGCTGAGATAGAAGTTCTTCATTTCTGACCATTTATAAATACTGAACTTCCCGAGCATCACACAAGCCAATGACGGTACTGCTTACCAAAAACAAAACAAAACAAAACAAAACAAAAAAAACCTTTTCATGCACTGACTACAAATATTACTAACTGAAATTATTCTTTCAAAGAATCAACCTGATCTGTTTCACAGGTTATTAAATTGCAAAATCAATGACAACATGTCATATGAATGGCTGTAAACAAATCACTCTTAATGGATTTTAAAAATTAATTTCCCGATATTATATCATGCTCAAGTCACATTCTGGCCCACAAGGTAGACAAATCTGTGATATAAATGAGAAAGCTGGTTACTGAGATGAGGTGACCCAAATTCCTAGTCATAATATAAACTGGAGATAGAAATTATATGACAGTAGAGTATTAACTCCTTATTATGAAAACTTATTACAGTAGCAAATATGCAGTTAGGCTAAGCTCCACCAATTTCAATTTTGTTAAAGAGATGTGTATTTTTTTTAAAAGGTTTTGAAAATGAACTTAGTATAAAGATTTGAAACTTAATATGAAGATTTGAAGGTGAACTTACCATGTTAGAATTCACATATATAAGCCACATCTAAAATGCCTATAGTATAAATATATTCAAATAAGTCAAGTCTATATATGATTTTAAAGAATACCAGTTAGTTAGGATGAATCATTGTGAAGGATTAGTTTTCAAAAACGTCATGAATTTTATTCTAAGCCATGCAGAAAGAAGAGTCATTTTCTGCAGGAAATCTGCTGAGAGAGCTATGTATGGCATTAAGTAGAACAAAGGCAGTAGACGGCATCATTTCAAAACAGTGTCAGGAAGATAAAAATGCGCTCATGCACTTGCCGGACACAGAATACATTTTTACCTGGGTAGGCTGAGTGGGGAGCAAGACTTACTCAGCAAAATTATTTTCTTCAGTTTACTTTTTATTATAACTACATGCTAATAGCAGACATCTGGAAAAGTAAAAAGAAACGAGCCACGGCTCTACCACTCAAAGACAACTGATAAGATTTTATTATTCCTTCCGGTCTTCCTCCCAAGGCGTCTTAGGAGAGTATAAAGTCTACCTTGGAACATGAGGGCATTCCCATGTTAAAAAGTCTATAGGTGTTTAGGAGTTTCACATCTTGTGTTAGGGAATGTCAGCTGACCCAGAAGGAATGTGCTATCCTAGTTAAGACGGGCTTCAAAGGAATTTCACTGCAAGCAGCATTAGGGCCCTCAGAGTAAGAGATTTTCAAAAAATTAGGGAATTCACCTCTCATACCATTTCTGAATTTTCAGATGCTCACCAAACTAGCCCTTAACTTACTAACTTAGCAACTCATGTTTAATAATTGATAAACACATAATGCTTTGCCTTTGTAAAACTTTATTACTGGTTCATTTTTTTTAAATCTATGAACGAGCCTTGCATTCACATATGAACAAGACAGAAATTGATACAACGGTATTCAACAAACAAAACTACCCAAATTTGAAGAAATAAAAATCACGTATTTTTAAGATCTCTAAAATTATTTCTATTTGTTTTGCTATCTTTTGGCAATGGGAGACAAATATATTGTTACAATGCTGACTAAAATGATTCAAAATCATTAAAAATAAGATGTTGCATGTTACATTAGTCTGGGAATGAATACTCCAAAAGACAATGGTGTCCTACACAGCTGACTCTATGACTTGAAGATATGTTTTAAACATGACGTAAATTTCTAGATGTAAGCCATCTAGAAATGTTCAAACACAGAAGTGTACTGTTTCCTTTCTACATTAAAATATGCTGTTCACTGTGCCTCAGTTTCCCTTTGTGGGGAATGGGATAACTACCTCACCAAGCTGTGTTTTAAATGCACTGATTTACACAAACCACTTAGTCCCGGGCCTCCCACACACTAGCTTCTGTAACCATATAAGTCTGTCTCCCCACCATGGGGAAGCAAAACACACGCATAGATGCCAAAACTTCAGAGGCTGCCACACTCTAATTTAGTAAGCACTGACTGAAATCTGCCTGCTATACCTCTAAACCTTAGGTTACTAAGTTTAAATGTGACTATTAAAGAGTACAGTTTACGTATTTCCCTTAGAGATTTCCTCTCACATACCGATCAAAGCTGCAACACCTTCTCAAAGACAATCCCATGACCTTGAAGATGCTCCTTACTGACAAAAAAAGTGCTTTCGGTGGGAATCTGAACTTAAAAATACGGAAAAACTAATGCCCAACAAAATGTAGTACACTGCCCGAAGTAGTAACACTAAAAAGTTCAGTCCTGTATTTTCTTTCCATTGCGATGATTTTTATCAACTAACAGTTTTGCCCGGTTCTGGAATAAGATTGTAGACGGAAAGAAGTTTTGTCACTTTCTGGGAAAGTTTGCCCTTTTAGGAGTGGACCACTACTCTGGGTCACTTCTGTGTCTGATCAAGCCAATCTACAAACCCCCGTCCTCAGTAGTGTGCAGGTGCTCTGAAGAACGAATTACAAACGCAAGGCTGTAGAGAGCACTGCAATTTGCTTCATTCGCTTTAGAACCTGGGCGCTATCCCTAAGAACAGTAATCACTGCCTGTCTTTAATAAGCTCAAGATGCTTTTTAATTTGCTTCCTACTCCGTCCATCAGTCCTGAAGGAGACAGTAAAGAGGCCTCCACAGCAGGATCTCACATCCCACTTTCAGAGAAATGAATGGCTTTGCGGAAAAGTAAAGCGACACAAACTTGAGACACCGGGCGGCAATCCCCTAACCCCAACACATCAGCTTCGTCAGTGTGGTGTCTCTGCATCTCTGGGTGCGTCGGCAGGATCTTTCAATAGCCAAGAGCCCCAGGAGGCCGACCGATGCTGGCCACCACTCACCTTTCTGGGCTCCAGCGTCCGGGAGCAGTAGGAGCAGTAGAAGGAGCAGCCGAGGCCTGGAGGAGGAGTTGCGGCCAGGAGGGAGGGGACAGCAGCCGGCGCTGGGCAGCGGGGCCCGGCCGGTGGCGGCGGGCGCGGCCGGGCCTCGGGGATCCTGCGGGCTGCGCGCGGCTCTCAGCGGCGCCCGGCTCGCCATCCCGGCGGCCGGCAATCCGCCCGCATAGTGCGCGCGCCGCGGAGCCCCGCGCGCCCGGGGCCCGCAGCACCCGGCGAGGACCAGGAGGCAGCGCAGCGCGCCTCGACCCCTCCGCCCTGCTCCCCACACTCGCTTTCCTTCGCCGAGCTTCCCGTCCCGAGACCCCAGGCCAGAGCACGGCGGACCGGAGGGTAGCACCGGGAACGAGCTGAGACGCGCTCCCGCCCCGCTCGTAGCCCGACCGGCTCTCCCGCAGGCCAGCCCGGCTCCTTCGCCCTCCCTCCCGCGCGCGCCGGCCACGCCTCCTCGGCCTTTGAAACCAATGAGCGTCCAGATCTGGTCCAGCTCCTTCCGTGCTGCCCAATCAGCACGCTGTCTGTTCTGTCGACCTGTTAGCTCCTCTCCTAGAGCTCCACCGCCCCTCATCCGCGTCTGCCAATCGCCCTGGACCTCTGGGAGCGTCCCACCCGCCTCCCTCGATCCGGGTTCGCCCCCAAGCCGCGGCCAGGAGCGGTCCCCGCCCCACAGAAGAGCCTGTAGTTTTTTGGGACCACTGCCCAGAGTGAACCCGCCGAGACTCTCTGGTCAGTGACTTCCGGGACTTCCCCATCTCGCGCTCTCCAGCTTCCCAGGGCCAGCTTGCTCATGGCTCCTCCCCCGTCGCACATCAGGCCACTGGAAGGGGTGGGATGGCTGGATGCTGGAAGATTTCAGCTGGGAGCTGTATTTAAGGGACTGTTTTTAAATAGCAGAATGCGTTTTTCTTAATTAGAACAATTACATCTCCGGGTACAATTACAGATATAATGGTCGGTTTTTGCAAAGATAGCTTCTAGGTTTTTGGAGAGAAAGTATAAAATAAGATCCATGTTGCTGAGACTATTTAAGTTCAATATCTGTAAAACTGTGCTCAGAGAAGTCCCAGGAATTAGAGCCACCCTACAGATAATTTGCAGGTTTTGGAATGGGGAGGAAATATCAGTACATCATGCACGTCAGAATGAAACAGTACAAATTAAAATAATAGGCAATTTGACGGAGGCTGTGAGCAGGCAGTATGTATGGTAGAGGAACAAGCGGTCTTTAAAGAAGAATCCACAGAACTAGTCAGTAGTTTTATAAAGAAGATACCATCAGGGATTTTTTAAGTAAGGACTCCCTCAAAAAAGCATTGTACCCTTACTTAACAAACAGGGAATAGTAAGGTAGAATAGTTTGCATAGCAAAGGAAGTAACTAGTGGGCATCTATATTACGTTTCAACTTATGGTGGTTTGTTTGGTTGATTTTCCACTGGACCAGCATTGCTACTATGCCCTGTCCTGATGATGACTGCCTTAACAAGCCATAATTTTCTGGCAGCTGGGTATTCTCAAGGCCAAGCAACTGATGCTGTACAGCAAAGTGATACTGATGTAGGATGTCTGCTGCCTTGAGTGTATTAAATGCACTCTTGACTTAATGCATTTTCAAGTTATGGTGGATTTATCAAATGTGACTCTATCATACGCCGAGAAGCATCGACACTGGAATGCAAAGCCAGAGAGAGAGAGTTCATTGGTTAAGAGCCCTTGTTGTCAATCCTTAGGTTTTGAGTTCTATCCCCAGGATTTACATGGAGGTAGCAGGAGAGAACTGATTTCTACAAGTTGTCCATGATCCTCCAGATGTGCATTGTGGAACATGCTCCCCTCCCCCACTAAATACATACATACATACATATATACATACTTTTTTTAAAGAAAAAAAGTGATATGGTTGTCCAGCTATTAAGTGAGGCTATAGAACAAGCAGATTACATAAATGTCAGTTTGAGAAGTATGCGGAAATTAGGTCTGGAATTCGTAAATACATGTGAGAATTCTAAACCTGTAAAAGACTCGAATCCAGGAGGGGAAACTGGGAAGGGGATAACATTGAAATGTAAATAAATAAAATAACCAATAATAATAATAAAAGACCCGCATCCATTGTCAAAAGAAAATCCAAGTGTTGGAAAAGACTATGAAGCCATTTTTTTTTCAAGTTTCCTGCATACTTCTCACACAACATAACCTCCCAATCAATGTATCTGATAAGCATCTATTGGGTATCAAAGAAAGCCTTACTGTAATGGACCCAATGTGGGCCCAGGTCACACAAAGTTCAGTTAGAGATGCTTATGTTCTAGCAGAGAAGACAAATGTTTAAACAAATCCATTGTCACCAGTGCCAATTTGGAGGCGTGAACTAACAGACCTAACACCATGACCTACCCCAGCAAACAGCCAGGCCTAAGCCAAGGCTTCTAGTGACAGTCCCTAAAACAATGTGCCTCACATGTTAGGTTTGGCTGGAGAATGTCCCCTGCTGCCTGACTATGGGAAATCATAGGAGGAGCGCAGAATGAATGTGAAAGAATTGAAACAAAGTATTGCCCTCCGTGAATCTCCACTTCTAATTATGGTTGTACAACTAGTTTCAGAAGGCTACTGTGAGATGGTGAAATGTTTCTCAGGAACCTTCCTCCAAAGTCATATATCAGGCATTCGAGTCTAGAACGGCCACTGCCAGAGGGCAGTCTATATTCACTCTCCCATACTTTCCAAATACTTCTCTAGTCAAGCTTGCCACATCCTTTTTCTCTGGGACTCAGTTTCCCTGTAGGCTGATGTCTGCTGAGTCAGTGGGAAAAGGGCAGTTTTGCCCTTGAGATTCATCTGTGCCGGGCCAGGGCACAATTGGTGATTGTGAAAACCACTCAGAATGAATAGGTTTGTAGACGGCCACCATCATAAGGGTCATAAGCTAGAAGCTAGACATGTCCCCTTGGGCAAGCCTGGCCCCTCAGGTTTTCTCCAGGGTCTCAAGGTGAGAACTTTAGAGATTCCCTTGGGTGCAAAACAACAGCACAAGCCCAAAAGGAGTAGAGACGTCCTTACACACGAGCTCCTGGATATGAGCCAGAGCCTGCAGCCACCGCAGTTGTCTCTTTGGGTTGGTAAATGAAATAATGCTTTGAATGTAGGCTCTAGGGATGATGCGGACTTGAGATAAACACCGCAAAGGAGAATTGGATATGAAACACTAGGAATAAAAGACGGTATCATTTTAATGCATAGTTACTCCACAGGAAGATGTTTAAAAATAGCAACAGATTTCCAATGTGAATTTTAATTTACAAGATCTTCTCTTCCCTGGTGTCTCCTTCTTCCTCTTTTTCTCCTTCTTTTTCTTTCATCTTCTCCCGGTCAATAAAGAACTGACATACAGGGAGAAAGAAACCTGAAGGGTCACACCCCGCAATTTCATCTTGTAAATGAGCTGAGGAAATGCGAACAGGAGGGGAAGCCCCTGGGGCTGGAGGCCTGGGCGTCTGTCACTGCAGACATCTGGCTTTTAATGACATGATATGGTAAGAATCATTTGGCACCATCATCGCTGTTAAATGTCTTTCAAGCATTAATAAAACATAAGAGACTTGCTTAAAATGGCATTTGTACTGGAAACCTTGCGGCGATGGTATGCCATGAATCACTCGTGAGCTTTGTCAGTGGCCCTGGTTTGGACAGGAAAACTGAAAGCGGGGAACGAAGGAGAATTTGCTTTTGTGATCTTCCCCTGAGGTCAGAGAGAAAGAAGCCTATGGCAGTTCTGGGGAAATATTTGCAAACTTCAAAGACTAGAGGCCCAAGCTCTGGTCTCCGTTCTCACTGGAGTGTTTTCTTTGTCCTGTGGGCTGCCAGGACAAATGTTTATAGCCATGTTTGTTGCTGAGCGTCTGAATTCTGCTAATGATCCCCTCTGTGAAGGAAAATGGTTCGCAGGCACTCTTCCCTTTGTGTGGTTGGTTTCCTTTGGCTTGTCGTCTCCGACGAGGCTCTCAGGTTTAGTCTTCAGATTTTCTTATCATTTATCAACTGGTGCAGAAGATATTTGTTATAGCAAATTCAAGGCAAGAGTGTTCATTGCATTTCTTTATATATTTTTATAGAAGGTGTTTAGTTTCTATAAATAGGTTATTATTTTTTTTCTTGCAATAGTAACATCTGTGTATGTCAGTGACTACTTTGATTTCTCTCTACTATGTTTTAGTTACAGCAACTACCTCTTTCTCCATTTCTGTTCTTCATCAATATCTTACTCCTTCCCATTTTCTAAGAATATAAGAAATTTAGGATTGAGAGTATAGCTCACTGTTACAGTATTCGCCTAGTATACAGAAGGCCCTAGCACTAAAGGTAAATGAAGTAAATAAAATTAACTGGTTAATTCTCCTGTGGTTCAGAACAAGAAGCCTCCACTCTAGTGTTTATCTCCAGTGGAAGCTTCAAAAGGCTTCAGCGAGAGCATTTGAAAACTGCCTAGAAATGAGAGGATTAATTATACATGAGTGGTTAACATACCACTTAAATACAAATTCTGCAAACAGCTGAGTGTCTGGGACAGTGTGTTTTAGAAGGGAAGTAGCTGCATGCTGTCATGGCTTTATGCTCTGAATTTTCCTGTAGGGATGTTTGCTGGAGTCAGTTAAGAATTAAAATATAGAACTGAGATGCTGTTTAGCATCCGAGAAACTCGGTTGTTTTATAACCCCGATGACCCCAGAGAAAGTGCAGGCCTGGAGCTCCTGCGGCAGACTGCTGTTAAGCCCGCAAGGCCCCAGCCTGGGCTCAAGTTTCTCTATCATTTACAGAAAATGAATGAATACTATTATACATTTAGAGATGAATAGTTTTATATTTCCGTTGTCTGTCCCGCTTCTTCCCTTTGCACACCCCCCCCCATTTCTTTCTTCACCTTTGTGCCTCATCTGTGTGTTTGGGTGTGTGAACGCAGCACAGATATATGTCTTAGTGTGGAGTAGACGTCAAAGGCTGACCTTGGGTGTTAGTCTAAGCTTCTGCCTTGATTGATACAAAGTTTCTTGTTTGCAAGGCGCTGCAAAGGTTAGCAAAAAAAAAAAAAAAAATAAAAAAAAAAATATAAAAAAATAGCTTGAGATTCTTCTGCCCACATCTCCACAGGAGTACTGTAATATGGTTCCTGGAACTCTGAACTGTGTGTGTGTGTCTAGTAAATGCTTCACCCCCTCTGGACCAGCTCTCCAGTCCAGTTCTCCAGCCTTTTATCTCTTGGACAAATTCTAAGTCTTCCGTTTCCAAATTGCTACACAATATGGGAAGGAGAGAAAAGGAGATGAAGAATACAGAATTGGTCTCTGGGAAATGGTTACTCTGAACAGAAATGAACTTCAAGGGGTGCTTGAAAAACTAACTCTACGTCAGCAATGCCTGCGTGAATGGACTGAAAAGAATAACCACTGTTCTGTTCTGTGGAGGACGCAAACAGGACCTTGGAGCGAGGAAGGTAACATTATCCAGAGGAAGACAGACTCAGAGGAGATAAAGCTGGTTAGCTATGTGGCCGGAAGCCGCAGCTGCCAACACTGGAGAAATAGAAGTATCCAGTTGTATGAATGCCAAGAGGCCCTGAAACATAGAACCTAAGTCAGGAGTGATGCCGGCAATCTCAGCCTCGTGGGGAGGCAGGCTGGACCGAAGCTAGTACATGGCTGACTAACTCACACGCTACAGGTGCTGTAATAATAATCAGAGAGAGTTGATAGAGAAATTCAAGGCATCTGTTGTTCTCTACTCTCTTCCCAAATGTTCCGTTGCGTTTGCTAGTCGTAGTCTTGATTTGGATGAAACTTATGGTACTGAGAAAGGAACAAATCATGACAGTATCCGGTTTATTGATTATACGTAAGAAAGGGCAGTATCCTCATGAGGTGAAGAGAGATCAGACAACTGTCAGAACTATACATTTAAGGAAAATTAAGCCTCTATGCTATTCCCTATCCTCTTGACAAGAATCCGGATTTCCAATATTAGGTCTGTATATTTAAAAAGGTGGGTGTAGGCAGCCAGAGAATTTGGAATAATCTAGGCGACTAATTCCCATTATCCTAGGAGAAGTAAATAATATAACCAATTTTAAATATTCTGTGAACCAAGAGAACAGAAATGGAAACAGTAAGTCTTAAATACCCACATCGTTTCCTCCGACTATTTGGTTTTAGTTCTTCAATTGCATATTAACTTAAGTTCTTTAAGATTAAAATAAGCCTATGACATAGGATTCTAGCATCAAGCCTTTGGAAATTTGCTGTTTAAAAGGAAGACAGACCTAAGGTCTTTTAAAACAAATAAGTGTACTATCCCTTTCTTACCACGTTCACAGGCAGGCGAGCTAATGCTAGCCTGCCCGACACAGTAACACAGACATGAGATGAAGATGTATACTTTCATTGAAGGAGGTTCTTTTATTTTTGACATTTTGCTAACCATGGCTTGCAAAATGATAGATTGTGGATATAAAGGAGATGATAAATTAATCAGAATGTCCTAATTTTCCGTGACCTTCTGCATTGATAGTCAGATGTTAATGCTATTGTAAGGATTGCACTTGACTGACACACACTATCATTTGGTTCATAGCTGACATACAGCATAAAAGGAAAGAAGTGAATGATTTCTTTTGAAAGATTGACTGCTGATCGCAGCAGCTTCTAGGAGAAAAACAAAAGAGAGTATTATTTCCCTATACTAGTTATTTCTCCCCCATCCTAAAGGATAGGGCATGTCTAGTCTGTGTAGACTTTTGAATAAATAAAATTATTTTCTTAGCACTTATATAGTTTTACCTACTGCTGCTGCTTCTAAATCAATATTTCAGGTACATCTGTGGATCTGAAGATTCATTTTGAGTGTATACATGGTGCACATGCCTTGTACCACTAACTTAACTCATGAAAGGGAATAGCGTGGCCTTTGTAAAATCCCAGATTATGAAGTCACAAAAAATCGTAGAGTGACAAAGGATCATACACATATTTGTTTGGATATTTTGATTTTAGTTTTTTCCTTCCAAGTTATATTATTGAACATAGGTAATCTAGGTTTCATTTAGTCTTTTTCTTATTTTCCATTACTCTCATATTCAAAAGTAATATTCAGAAAGTACTTCAAACACAATATAAATCACTCATGACCATATTCAGCATAGCTACTATACATATATATATATGTATATGTATATGTATATCATTAATCAAATCATTTACAAAATGAATTAGCCTAAGAGACAAACTGAATTAGCCTAACATTTTTTTTTTTCGGAGCTGGGAACCGAACCCAGGGCCTTGCGCTTGCTAGGCAAGCGCTCTACCACTGAGCTAAATCCCCAACCCCTAGCCTAACATTTTAATAACAGCTATGGCACTGCATAATTAAATTGAAATTCTCTCCAAGTGAACAAACTCATATAGCTACTCATGATGGTTAAAGAAGCCATTCATTTAGAAAATATAGTGTTATACATGCCCAGAATGGAAATTTTAATATATTTTTTTGCTCATAGCAAACAAAATGAAACAATTAAGCCGTGTCTAATGACATGTAAGGATATTATGCTCAAATCTCATCTGTAATAATGCCCTCTGACTTCTGTAACTTATTTCTCAACTTCCATGTCTGTGTACGGTGCATATGAAACATTCAAATTCTTTACCTAGCGAGATTTTTCTTCCTGGTTCTGGAATTATTTCTGTAATTGATATTCTCAGTCCATTCTGTTAGGAGAAATAAGCCCCCCAAAGATCCCCATCTTTATTTTCTCAAGTCAGACGATAAGAGAAGTACTAATATTTGTGGAAGAAAGGGCGGCCGTGCTCTAAATATCCTTTTTCAAATATTACCTCTATGATTCGGATATGATGGTATATATCTATAATCATAGCCCTTCAAGGTAGAGATAAGAGTTCATGAGTTCAAGACCAGACAGGGCTATGAAATAAGTTCAAGTTGGCCTGTACTAGAGAGACTCTCTCAAACCCCATGGGTATAGCTCAGAGGTTTGGCTAGCACTCACATGATTTGGGGTTCAATCACTGGCATGACCAAGAACAGAGAAAACTTCTCTATGCATTTAATAAAGGCAGCCAAGGATTTAAAAAAATGTTATTTAGAAGAAAACAACATGAGTTGTGGAGGCCACCCTGAGAGCATGAAACATTCAGGTCCTGACAGTCTGACAATGTTATTTCTTTTTTCTTTTTCTTTTTCAATTTCTTTCATCATTGTGTCTAATTTTTTTCCTTTATTAACTTGAGTATTTCTTATTTACATTTTGATTGTTATTCCCTTTCCCGGTTCCCGGGCCAACATCCCCCTCAACCCTCCCCCTCCCCTTCTATATGGGTGTTCCCCTCTGCATCCTCCCTCCATTACCGCCCTCCCCCCAACAATCACGTTCACTGAGGGTTCAATCTTGGCAGGACCAAGGGCTTCCCCTTCCACTGGTGCTTTTACTAGGATATTCATTGCTACCTATGAGGTTGGAGCCCAGGGTCAGTCCATGTATAGTCTTTGGGTAGTGGCTTAGTCCCTGGAAGCTCTGGTTGCTTGGCATTGTTGTTCATATGGGGTCTCAAGCCCCTTCAAGCTCTTCCAGTCCTTTCTCTGATTCCTTCAACGGGGGTCCTGTTCTCAGTTCAGTAGTTTGCTGCTGGCATTCGCCTCTGTATTTGCTGTATTCTGGCTGTGTCTCTCAGGAGAGATCTACATCCGGCTCCTGTCAGCCTGCACTTCTTTACTTCATCCATCTTGTCTAGTTTGGTGGCTGTATATGTATGGGCCACATGTGGGGCAGGCTCTGAATGGGTGTTCCTTCTGCCTCTGTTTTAAACTTTGCCTCCCTATTCCCTGCCAAGGGTATTCTTGTTCCCCTTTTAAAGAAGGAGTGAAGCATTCACATTTTGTTCATCCTTCTTGAGTTTCATGGGTTCTGTGCATCTAGGGTAATTCGAGCATTTGGGCTAGTAGCCACTTATCAATGAGTGCATACCATGTGTGTTTTTCTGTGATTGGGTTACCTCACTCAGGATGGTATTTTCCAGTTCCATCCAACAATGTTAATTCTTTTCCCATCAGGTTTTCTGTATGACTGAAAAGAAAAGGAGCTGCCTTAAATAGTGACTCTTCAGTTTGTGAACTATGGTGCATACTGAGCCACCCCACCGAGATGGTAACTGCCAAATGAACTATGGCATTACACTGAACTGCTCCACAGAGATAAGTGCCCAAGACGGCCCCTTCCAAATTCTGAGACTCCATGATGGAAGCCTAAGGCTTGAGAGCAATTCCACTCAGAGCTTTGGTATGACAATTAGGCTGTGTAGGTTTCAGAGAGAGAATCATTAGCATTTTATAATTTAGAAACCTATACGTTTTTATCTTGTGTCTATCTGAGGCTGTATAAATGCCATGTGCATTTGCCTTTGATGTAAAAGTCTAAACCAAGCACTTTGATCCACTGATGGGGTGTCATCGACCCGGGGTCCCTCTGTCACAACACTGATTTGTAGCTACACGAACAACGGACAGCAAACTAGGCTGCAGATAGTCTATAACCTTTTTGTTTTTTCTTTTTCTTTTTTTTGGAGCTGGGGACCGAACCCAGGGCCTTGCGCTTGCTAGGCAAGCGCTCTACCACTGAGCTAAATCCCCAACCCTTATAACCTTAGCAACAGGTCAGACACGTTGCTTTACCTAACAGCAAGTAGATCACCCATGACGGTGGGTAGAGCTTTATCAGTGTAAAGTTTTGTTTTCCACAATTTCCCTTTACTGGGGTGAAAGGGGAGATTCTGATACTAAGGTCTGGTTCCCTAATTGGTTCTTGATTTGTCAATAAAGAGGGCCAGGAGCCAATTGCTGGACAGATGGGACTTCCAGGACCCAAGAGGAAATGAGATGAGGGAAGAAATAAAGCTCTTACTGCCATGCTTTGGAGGAAAAAGGTCACAGCAACCACCCACGTAAGACCTTGGGGGGGGTTGGATTTAGCTCGGTGGTAAGCCTTTGCCTAACTCACTCGAAAAAAAAAAGAATCAAACTAAAAAAAAAAAAAAAAAAAAAAAAAAGACCTTGGGGGCAGCTAGGGCCTAAGGGCGGGTTGCCAAAGATGTTTGGCAGGGCCGAGGTGGAACGAGCCACTAAGATTAGGGCAGGAGAAGAAACGGAGATAATAAGTTGGAAAGAGCATGCATTTCCAGCCGGGAGATATTTGCACCCAGCAATTGTGCCTAGCATGCAAGTTAAGGAGACAAAGCTGTCAGTGTTTCTTTTATTCTCAGATTCAAGGGAGTGGGCTGGTAACACAACCTCTCCTGGAACAAAGGTGGGTAGAATAGGAAGCTGGGTTAGGGTTGGTGGCGGCCGATCCGGGAGCTAAGCCAGGGCAAAGGCGGTATCATGATTTTAAAACTACACGCAACACTGGCATACTTTGGAAAGCGGTTTGCCACCAATGAAGAATCATGAACTTTAATAGGGAACCACCACCTCCCATGCCACCTCTAGCCGCTAGAGGAAGGGACAAGTAGCACACAGTACTAAGCATTCCATGCATGCATTACTCATATGGCTCCTAGCTCTCAGTGTGGTGGGTGTAGTTATCTACAGGTATGGGCACACTAGTCGGTGACTTGACTGGAACTCATCCAGGTTGAGACACCAAGGCTGTCTACCATGAGAGCATTTGTATTGTTCCCCACTCCATCACACTTCTTCCATTCTTTTTTGAGGATTTCTATTGAATCACTAAGTGAGTAACATTCTCTCTACAGCTTGCCCCTACTGGGGAACAAGTGAAGTATCTAATTAAGTGCCTTTTGGGTTGTCACACAATTATTATTTGATACAGTTGGCTGCTGTGAAAGCTGTGTTTTTAAATGCCCTGTCATTTGTTATATCGCCTAAATTTTCATTTTAAAAAAACTTAGATGTAAAATATTTTTAAAAGTATACAACTTGGAGTTGTATAGCGGCTGAACTTAGTGTCTAGAGACAAGGCATGGGTAGTCCTTGCCTTCACCTAATTAAAAAGAGTCTAAAAACAGCTAGAGAGATCACAGATGTTAATTTCCATTTAAATAGGGTGGCCCGATCACACGTGTTTATTTCCTCTCTGAAAATGATTTTTAAAGTGACATTGAAAGAATCAACAATGTATGTACCAACAAAGCTGATTTTTACAAGTCATAGAAAGCTGAAGGGCTGAGATTTAAGAATTACAGCCGAAAACGAAGCTGTGGCCAAGTTACTCAATGTCTGTGGGTTTAATACTAGGACACTGTGCTTTCTCCACCCTAGCATTACAGTGGGCATCCAAAAAGTAGCAAAGGATGGATCGCTCTGAAATTTCACTTAAGAATTTGGAACATTCTGCCCTGCTGGTATTTTGACTGTTATTCTATGCCCGCTGTGGGCTGCGGTGTGCCAGTGAATATGCCCATCCTATGTCTCTGAAGTCCAAAGCATGTTTCCATTTTAATAGCCACTTTCCTGATGGGCAAGAGCCTGCACTGACCTAGGGCCACACTAGATTGAAGAACAACAGACTAATTTCTATAGAACTGGTTGAGTAACATAAAACCATGAAATTGCGTCTCATAAACATGCTTAAATCCTAAGTTACCAATCTATTTGCTGGTGGAGAGCAGTGAATGTTTTACACTGGTTTCATTGTCTCATGCCAGTAGACAAAACTGTAGTAGACTTGCTGTGAAGGTTTTTTAAATCGCCAGTATGTGCAAAAAGAATGGAGATCAATTTTTATTTCGATAAGAATTCTGTTCTTGTTTAGACTTTAGGTATGGCCTTCTATGCCCAAGTTTTGCTTCCGGTTTTCTCCTAAGACTGCCCTCCACTCACCAGATACCAGATATGGATGCATTCTGATGAAATATCTTCACTACCACTCTAATTTGAAACGTGTTAGTGATTTTTATTTTTCCTTTCCTAATTTCAAAATTTTCCTGCTATTTTCCTGGTTAAGTGTATAAGATTCTGGGTTTTATATCTGGGTTTCACATCCAAATTCTGTTTTCTTAATCCGTAAAGTGGGGTTAATAATGGGATCTTGTCACAAAATTGTTGAGGATTAAATAAGAGGTACATTTAAAAGTTTTGTGGGCTTAGTAGAGAATCACTCCTCAGTGAATGTTAATCAAAGGCACCACTTGGGGGGGGTAATTTAATGTACCAAAAATCAAGAGTATCTATTAAGATATTATATACCTGTGTAATCACCATGTTCTCAAGCCCTGAGAGATCATCACTCGCCCTTCAGCTTAATAGACAATGGACCAGTAAAACCACACATGAATATTTAACACAGACATATTCTTTTCCCCATTTTCAGCCTCTTGTAAATTTTGATATTAATAAGGAATCCGTTAGTCATATCTAGTTGCTAATATAATTTCCCTTTTTCTTTCTCTCCTTACAGACTTTTCATTTGGAATGGCACAGTACTCTGTCAAATATACACATACATGAAAAGTATTTTTCAAATAAAGATGTCCAAATGACTTAATTCTGGCCAGTGAAATATGATCTATCAAGGAAGGTTCCAGGAAACTTGTAAAGGGGAAATACACGTGCAGCAATGCCCCATGCACAGTCTCTTTCTTCCTGCCTCTAGATGACCCTGGTGTCCTGCAGGTACGAGAGGTAGTTTGGAATGTAAAGACAGATGATATTTGACAAAGATTACAGAGTAGTAAAACAGAAAGAACTAGAAGTCCTGATGGCATCCAGTACCCTATAGCTGCTACCTATAAATACATTTATTGGAGAGGAAGAAAAACCAAACCCCATTTAGAACTACTTACCAGGTTTGTTGTGAACAAATTCACTTGTACCTAGACAGTGACAACAAAACGGGACAGGGGTGTGCACCCTGAACCCAAGCTAAGAGGAGAGCTTATGGTCAGAACTACTGCCCTTTTTACAGAAGCGGAGTACAGAATTAGAGTAAAGCCTCTCTTCTCCACTGAATGAGATAGACCCCAGTTAATTTCTAACATAGCTCTTAATTAGCATTGTAAGAAATGAGTCTGGAAGGCAGTGCTGTCTCCTTTAAGGAATCCAGGTAACTACTCAAATATGCATAATACAGAACAGGCTCAAGGGCATACCATGACTTTGAGTAGATATAGAGGATGGTGACATTGCCGGTTGTCGGAGGGATCTGGAAGGTGTCACAGAGAATAGACAGGGTTTCTGTAGAATAAAGGTTAAAAGAAGCAAACGGTATAGGCAGAGCACGGAGGGAACTGGGAGGTGTGCTCTCAAGGTTTAAGGCTTGCCCTATCAAACACGCTAATTGTTCTCAGCTCTTGTCTTATGGCAAAACACCATTTTAGATAGTGGTGAGCCGGAGATGTAACTCTATGGTATACATGTCCTATTTCCATCCCAAGTACTACTGTAAACAGCCTCTAGGTCATGTTGGCGTCATCTGTACATTTTAATTCAACTACCCTTGAACTTTTATTGGCTAAAACTGTGTTTCCCCATTCAGTTCTTTGAAAAAGCAACAGAAGCATGAAGACATTGCAGTTTGAGAAAAATTAACACAAACATGCATTCTTTGCACCTACGACCTGTGAAGGAGCACGGAATACACTGGAGCATTTCTATTCTTCTTGATTTGATGATATCAGGAGAATGACAACTGCTGTCTCCTTGACCATCCTTGTCTTCTGTATCATGCACCAATGCTTTTAATTGTATTCCTTGCCAAGCAGAAGACTATTACACAAAGGAAGAAACAGAGCCTTGGAACTGATAAGAGCTTGTGCATTGTGAATTGTTCCACAGTGTGGGTTAGTCCCCAATGAACCCTTGTTCACCACTTTATCTCCTTCATTTTGAAAGTGTGTGCTACAACATGCTTTGTGACTGGATGGAGAGATTGCCCTTCTTCAAGGTTACCACAAGTAATTAATACCTTCATTTTTTTTCTTTAAACAAAACTTCTTATAAGCAGTTCTTATCTCAGTGAATGAACAGGCTATAAGGGTTTCAGAAAAGAAATTAATAAAAAGTATATCAATGAAAATTAGGCCAACATGATGTACACAGAAGCTAGAACGATATTGCTTTTGAGACTACCATGTGTGCCTGTGTGTATGTATGCACACACACGAGCTCTGGAGGCTGTGTGTTGTGTTGAGAATACACTGTTTGAGTCCATAAAGAATGCATTCACATTCACATCATAATCTATGGACTGACACCCTTCTTGCTGGATGACGCAGTACCTCTGTGGTCACGTAGAGCAGCCCAGGCACTTCTCAGGTTGTTGCTCGTTTTATTTATTGTGACTGAAGAGATTTTCTTGCAGAATTCTCTGTTTTCTGACATTTCCCCAACTCCTACTCTGTGTGGAGCCTGGGTCACAGGATTCACCAGTGTCTGGTTGACTAAGTCCTTGATTCCCTACAGTACTATGAAAGCCCCGTGTGGATACTAGTCTTTGGAGTTTAGATTCTCTGGATTAATTAATATTATTCCAGAATCCAAGATTTTCCCCTAACTATGACTTTGTTTGCTACAAAGAAAATACCCTTTTATGGTCCTTGTATTGGGATGTATAATAAAGTGTTTATATTGGGACAATGTTAGGTAGCTATTATGTGGTTAATATACCATAAGGCCACAAAATGCAGACATGATTCTCTAAGAAGAAGCTGTCACTAGTGACATTGGAATACCAGCTGTCCTGGGTCTCTCTATGTTTTGTCACCCACTCTCCTCTTTCTCCCAATCCATAGCTTTGTCATAGCTTTCTCCCAATCCATAGCTTTCTCCCAATCCATAGCTTTCTGTCAATCCATAGCTTTGGTAGATGAGAATATCATCTAGAAGTATTTCTATGTTGTAAGTTAAATAATTATAGTCCTTTTGCCCTTAGTACACCCCATGATTGTAGCGCTTCCCTGGTTCTCCGTGTGTCTCACTACCTCCCAGTAGCTGAAATGATGGCCCCTGGCTGGGATGAAGCTTCCAGTCCTTCCCTGACACTATGGCTGCCACCTTCTCAGCAAAGAACCTACTCTGTCCTTGCCATTTCCGTATCTGCTTCAAAGGAAGGAGAGTATGGGATTCTGTTCTCAGCACCTCGGAACTGCAGGCCCACTAATGTTACTTGGCAAATGGCTTTGAAAGGAGCGCCCTGTCTCTCTTCACAATCCCAGCAGTGTGGAGAGATGGTGTGCCTGGGATTCCACTCCCCTGACTGGAATGTGGAGAGGAAGGCTGGCTATGGGAATGAGATTAGAAACACAGGAGCATTCCAAAGACAGAGCCGAAAGAAAGGTAGAAAACACTGTGTTTTGCTCATAACAACCACATGCCAAATAGTCCCTGTTACTGACTCAAAACCTCTCAGGGGCAGTAAATAAAAAATGAATTTTTACTATTATATATAAACATTAAATATAAAATATAAAAGTCCTAAAAGGCCCTAGACAAGGATTTGGTATTAGTTTCTTTTCTGCTCGTTTCTTTTTTCATGTACAAAATGTAGTTTGACAAGTGTAAAGGGAGCACAGAACATCTAAGGGTGGGATGTTGCACAAAGAGCATATGATCTAGAGTAAGGCAGATCTGGGTTCAAATCCCAGTTCTGTCTTCTCATTAACTTCTCTGTATAGCAACCTCTTTTGATTATATAAAGGTGACTAGTGCTTTCCCTATTGTGATGGTTTGTATATGCTTGGCCCGGGGAGTGGCAGTATTAGGAGGTGTGGCCTTGTCAGGGTAGGTGTGTCACTGTGGGTGTGCTCTTTAACACCCTTATCCTAGCTGCCTGGAAGCCAGTCTTCTGCTAGCTGCCTTCAGAAAAGGAGGTGGGACGCTCAGCTCCTCCAGTTCCATGCCTGCCTGGATGCTGCCATGCTCCTGCCTTGATGATAATGGACTGAACCTCTGAACCTGTAAGCCAGCCTCGATTAAATGTCATCCTTATAAGAGTTGCCTTGCTCATGGTGTCTGGCCACAGCAGTAAAACCCTAACTAAGACACATGTACCATAGTGGCCAACCATTAGCAAGCCGATAGAGGCAAAATGTCCACTACTGTACTACTCCATAACAGGTGCTTAGGAAATTTGCTCTTCAGAGTCTGGAGTTCTTTAATGCAGAGTGAAAGGATCAAAAACAAGAGGAAAGGATCCAGCCGAACAGAATGGGAGGGTCAGCGTGACCTAGGTGACCTAGTGTGTAGGGAGCTGTCAGAAGAGCACACAGGAGAAAGAGCAAAGAATGCAGCTGCAATTTCCAGAGCACGAGCCAGCGGTCAGCAGCTGGCTTCATATAGCAGGTCACGGTCAAAGACCGCCTTGGCTTGCAAGTGAAGCCTTTTCTCCTTTGAAGATAAAAAAAGGTATCTGTGATCATGTCTAGACAAACAGCGAAAGGAGGAAAAACAGGCTGTTAGGATTCACCTGATGGGACACTGCTGGGTTTGTAGCCTTGATGCTCATGGGTTCCTGGAGGAGAGCTTTAAGAGTGTTTGTGTGGCTATTTTGAGCCCTCTCCATTTTGTGAACATCTGGTTCGTAATTGTGCTTTCCGGGAGCTGCTTCTGTTGCTTTTTCACATCGAGATTGGGTAAGGCACCGAGTGATTAAGTACTTTTGATAACATACCACCTCCATCAGCATTTTTAAAAATAATTTGTTTAGAATTAGGGATACAGCTTTATTTGTTTGTATGTTTATTTTTAGTTAGTTTGTTGTTTTGTTTTGTTTTGTAGTTTTTGAGTCAGGTTCTTATGCATCCCAGGTTGGCCTTGACAGGCCTATGTAGCTGAAGATGGCCTCCAAGTAGGTGAGGCTAACTTTGAATTTCTGATGTCTCACTTCCACTTCCGGAGTGCTAGGCTTACAGATGTGCACTACTGGCTGAGTTTATGTGGTAATGGGGATAAAATCAGGGCTTCCTGTGTGGTAGGTGAGCACTCTGCTGGCTTAGCTACATACCCAGCCAAGGTACACAAATCTGAGGAAGCATGTGACCCAGTCTGGAAAACATTGCATGATCATGAGAGGAATCATCTTCCAACATTGCATACAGAAGAGAAAAGAGGAAGAACAGACTTTCTTCTGCCATTATTGAACCTCTTGTTTGATGTCATGAGCCTGGTCAACCTTTGTCTTGTCCTCTCCAGTGGGCTCATAAATGTGCTTACTTAAGCATTTATTATTCAAATGATATTTAAATTGTATTTAAATAAGCTTGAGCAGAGTTTTCTGTTCTTTTCAGCCAAGTACATTCCAATGGGTCCTTAACACTATATTAAAAGGAAAGATGTCATAGGAAACATACCCAAGCAGTTTAACCCTTTAAGGCCATCTCCACAAAGACTATATAACTCATGTGTGACCCTCATCTATAATAGTTATAAAATTTTTCACTGTGGTAATTGTAGGGCTGCCTTTGATAGCTCTTCACTATGTTAAGGGTATCTAAAAGCATCACCATTTAAAAAGCAGTAGGAAGGGGGCGGATTCAGGGTGTGTGTTGTGAAAGTTTTTGTTATGTAGTGCATATGCTTTATGGAATCAGCCATTCAGAAAATCTGAGGAAAACAAGAATGTAATTGGGAAGGTCCACAGTGCAACAGCCTCAGCCTCAGCCTGTCACAAAGGAGGTGGATGCTTTTAGAAACTGACGCAAAGAGCCCTTTTTATTAAAGAGGTGACTTTTCTACTTTTTTTTTTGTCATCAAGAGTGATTGTAGTGCTTCCCTGCCTTGACAATTGAATGGTGTATGTGCACCAACCCAGATGACTGTGCCCTTGACTCTATACAAGTCCCAGCTCAGTACAAATGTAAGCTTTCCTGCTGACTTATCTACCCTAGATGGTTCTCCTATGCATTCCATCTCCAGACTACAGGGCCATGAAAAGGTGTCACAGCAGGGTCACATGACATCTGCGGGATATTTTCCTCTTAGTCAGCAAAGCGTCTCACCCTCTTAGCTCCACCCCATCTCATACTGCTGATGGCTACTCTCTGAGCCCAGCAGCAATCTCTCGACCCATCTAGTTCCCAAAGTGGGTTGCTGCCACAACCACTTTCATACAGAGACTGCCTATCTCGTGGCTCTCTTACTGTGAACTCAATTAAATTGCCACATGAAAGAACACACCACACAATAACCTCTGATCCAACTGATAAGATATAATTTGCTCATCTAGACAGCACAAAATCCTTTAAAAAGAGTCATAACAACCTGTATCTATGCGCAGAGAAGAATCTTAACATCTACCGCCATGTTCTCCCAGCTCCTCTTCCTTTTCCAGAGTACTCTCATGCACAGTCCACTCAGAGTCCAACTCCCTTATGTTTGCTCTGTAGCACTGAAAATTATGGAAGAATTGGGAAGATGAAAATGATGATCTACGAACAGCTAGATCTAGGCCAATTCTGCCAAAGATCTAGACAGGAAGCCAGCATCTCCTGATGTCCTAAACCTCAAGCTTAAGGGGAATCCAGAAGTCCTCTTCTCACTGACACTCATTTTATTTGCACTTTTATCGATGGCTTATTTTGACAAATACATATACTATGGTATTCTAGACTTTTTATGAGACAAGGCTGAGAGAAATGGAAATACAACCATAACTTGTGATACTTTTTTATATATATATATATATAGTTAACATAAGTGAAGCTCACTTGATTCTTATTTTGTAGATGAAGGACTTAGGAAATAGAACCAGTACCTCATGTGTCTTTTCCAAGGTTATATTGCAAGGAAAGGATAGAAGTAAAGTTTTTGACCCAGAAATCTGGCTGTACAGATTTCTTAACCTTAATTTTTGATGCCTTTGGCATGGGGTAATAGTTAAGCTGGTGGAATAGATAATTTTGTTTGCTCAAAACATTGGCAAAAAGTACAAAGGAAGGAAACACATGATTTACTAATAAGGCCCATGAAATATCAATGTTGGTTGTTGCCCACAATCTGGATCTCAACTGAAGAGAAGTGACATGATCTTATAAAGGAAGTTTTTGGTTCAGGACAAGGGCAACTGTTCCACCATGATGTAGCTGCTCTAGCCCCTTAGAATATGCTAGGATGTTTTAAGTCTGGTGTCAGAGTTCAGGAGCAACACTTTCAGGCTGATAGCGTGACATTGGTTGTCCAGGGACTACTTTGTGTTAGCTAAGATAGAAGCTTTGTTAATACATCTTATAATACCAGCTCCTCATATTTTTTTTTTTTTTTCCAGAGCTGGGGACCAAACCCAGGGCCTTGCGCTTGCCAGGCAAGCGCTCTATCACTGAGCTAAATCCCCAACCCCCAGCTCCTCATATTTTAAAAATCATCAATAATAGCAAGTATGGCTTTGAAAATCTCAGAGAAAGACTAGGTAGATTCATGTAAATAGTAGAAGTCTTGAAAATGTTCAAAGATAATTAGAGCTCCTTACTTCAATAGGGAGAGAACATCCAGCCAGACAGTTCTACAAAGCATTTGGGGTACACCATTTGTTAAGCTTCTTTTCTGTTAACAATTAGAATAGCTCTCTAAGAAAAGTACTTTTAATACCTAGATTTCCAAAAGTAGTTTTTAAACATTAAACAAAAAAAGTTACTCAAACAGTTGTTAATTAAAATCCATTAGTATGGGCTTCTCGGGATTCATATCAGCATATTCTGATGGGCAGTGCTAACAATTAAATAGGGGAGAATGATACCTGAAATCTACCTGGCTTATTAGGCAGCCGAGGAAAATGTTGAAAAATCCCTTTCACATGGACACACCTCTGATGGTTTTCATGTTTATAATTTCTCTCTGTCTTTGGGAAGATGCCACAAAAATATCAAAGTTCATAATCTAAATACCTGTGTGAGATCCACAGTGAGGTGCACCTATGGAGCCTGAAGAAAATAGAAAATGTTCATTGTAATCAGAGAGGTGACTCCTGGATAACCCCAACAAAATTTCTTGTGAGTCATTTATGCTTAAATTTCTTTGAACTCCGTCTCTCCCAAGGGAGATGAAGCAATTACATAGACATAATGTCTTACCCTTTCAGTACAATGCAATCCGCATTCCTCAATCCATTCATCATTGTCCATGGTATTTGTTTGCAGTGCTGTCATGCAGAGCTGGTTGCCAGCAA
The DNA here is from genome assembly GCF_011064425.1 of Rattus rattus. Lineage (NCBI taxonomy): Eukaryota > Metazoa > Chordata > Mammalia > Rodentia > Muridae > Rattus > Rattus rattus. The sequence continues at coordinate 42,380,625 of NC_046157.1, read as the reverse complement.
TGATTAACAAGAAATCCATAAGGTTCTACATTTAGGAGACAAAGCAAAACCAATTTTCACCATGTTTACTACGGAGACATCCATCCATTAAGGGGAAAAATCCCACAGGAGCTCCTCAATGAGCCTCTCTCCATGAAGATTGTCTCCAGAAAGTCCCCCAGGGAGCTCCTCAATGAGACTCTCTCCATGAGGACTGTCTCCAGAGAACTGAGAGGCAAATGAAGTGATTATCTGTCACTCATGGCTTCTCTCCAGGAGCTACTTCTCCTACCTCTCACTCCTTGATTACTTTGATTGTTGATTACGAAGGCTGTTTTCTCCTTCAGATAGCCTGCTTTTAGTCTCAAAACAAACCAGAAAAAAAAGAGAGGGAGAGGGAGAAGGAGAGAGAGGAGGGGAGGAGAGGAGAGGGAGGGAGAGGGAGAGGGAGAGGGAGGAGAGAGGGAGAGGGAGGAGGGAGAGGGAGAGGGAGAGGAGAGGAGAGGGGAGGGAGAGGAGAGGAGAGGGAGGGAGAGGGAGAGAGAATCCCAAACACTGTTTTTTCATTACTAGAGACAGTTCACGGCACACGCATTCTATCTATCACATGAAGATTCCTTTCAAGTTCTTAGAAAAAAGAGAACAGCTATAAAGATAATCTCCTAATCTCCTTTTTCCCCCTCCCCTTCTCTCTCCCTCACCTCTCCTCCCCACCTGCCTTCCTGCCTCATCTTTGCCTTCCTCTTCTTTTCTCTTCCTCCTCCTCCTTTTCTACTTTCTTCTCCTCTTCCTCCTCTGCCTTCCTATGCTTCTCTACAAAATGAAAATTTTAGTATCAGCCAATTTCCACAGCACCATGGAAGCACTTGCAATATACCTCGCCCAGTAATAGTCTAACCATATTACACATACTGGGTCATTTCACTGTCTTAACTATTTTAGGAAGTGGGGATAATTGTTAGTTCTATTTAAACAAATAAAACCGAGGCAGGAAGGTGTTGTATAATTTGCTAGTGGCCACATGAGAAATGAGGTCTAAACATTTCAACATCCATGTGTGAGTCTATGATACACACCACTTCATAGAGCAAGAGATTGAGCAAGACAGAATTAACGTATACTGGACCCCTAATTTTTTCCAGCACTCAATTTATGCATTATCTTACTTCAATCTGACCAGTAGTGTTACACATCAGGCATGATTATCCTTGCTTTAATAGATAAGATTAAAATAACCTTGCCCAGCTCTACTGATAACCAGTTAATTGTGTAAAATTTTCTGGCTAATGCAGACTAGATTATCGCCTGCTGTTGAAAATGATCTAAGTGGCTTTCATCTGAAGTCACATCTTTGGCATTTAGTTCTTGTTCATTCTGACCACCTGGCCACTCCAAAGACTTCAACTCAGTCAGCCAAGGCTACAACTTCCCGATACCTGCTTTTGAGAGTCCATTCTCTTCCCTGAAAGACTTACAGAACACGCAAAACCTCATCGGCACCCAAGTCTTACTTCTGACTCTGACTTACATCACACATTTTCTTTGTTAATTTTAATCCAATATGATAGACATTGAGAAATTTAAGAAAGAACCATATGTATTATAAGACATAATCATGGAATTACATGAAACTATCTTCATATCACATATTGTTTAAAAATAGTTAAGAACATAGGATATTAAAAGGCAAGTTAACTGCCTTCAAGAAATATTGTCAGTAGATTTTATATAATTTTATTTTTCATGTAAATCGTAAGTATTGATCTACAGCCCCAGGAGCTGGTGTCTGTCATGCTGTAATAGCTTAAAGAAAAATTAAAAAATATGCTGTGCTCTATGAAAGGGAAAATATGAAGTATAGCAATTTGGGAAATGCATTAAAGAGAGCTATAGGGAAAATTTATAGCACTAAACTCTTAGTGTAGAAAGTAAGAATATTCTCAAACCAATAATCTCACTTCCCATTTTAAGCAACCAGAGAAACATTAACAAGATAACTTCAAAGCAAACAAAACATAAAATATCAAAGATAATAACACAGACCAGTGAACATGACAGCACACAAAAACAGAAAATCGGTGAAACAAAAGATGTTTCTTTGAAAAGATCAATAAAATTGATAAACCTCAAGCAAGACTAATAACAAGTAAAGGGACTATGCAAATTACATACATTAGGAATGATAGGATATGACTACTGATCTAGCAGACATTTACAATCATAATAAAAAGTCACCAAAAACTTGATATATATATATATATATATACATATATATGAATGACAATTGAGATGAACCAATTTCTCCAAAACCACAAACTTACAGTTCCTTTAGTATGAAACAGGTAACTTGAGTAGCTCTGTAAGTATTAAAGAAATTCACTTTATAATTTCAGTTATTTCCCCAAATGGTTTTAATGGTGAGTTAAGCCAAATATTTAAGAATAAAGGTCAATTTTCTACAAACTCTTCAGAACAAAGAACATGATCCAATTCACTGTATGTTGTCAGCGCTAACTTGACTCCAAATTCTATCAAAGATAGCAGAAGAAACAGACCATGTTGTCTCCTAATGGCACACACCAAAAATACTCACTAATATTTAGTCCATTAAAAATAACAGTGTTAAAAAGGACCATGAACAAAGTGGGCTAATTACAAGAATATACACTTGGTTCAAGTTTTGAAAATCACTCAGTGTAATCAATTATATTAGCACCACAGGGAAGGAACATCATAGGATCCAATCAGGTGGTACAAGGAAACACTTGAAAAATTCAAAAAATTATAAAAACTCAGTAAATTCTGAATGCATTGACATATCCTTGTTCTTATAAAAGGTATGTGTAAAAGTAGTTAACTAATATTTGATGAAAAACCAATATTACAAGGTGGCCCTGCCATAGAACATACACGAATATGCTTAAAGCTGACTAGTAAGTACTTACTCCCAGGCAGAAGGTTGCACAGGGAACTTTGCCCAAACCATGCAGCTCTGAGCCTGGCTGTCTTTGGCTTTTTGTGCACGAAAACCACAAACTGGTCGACACACTTCAATTAGCAAGAACAGTTAGCAATGAGCAGAGTTACAGAAGCCAAAGAAGCAAGGCTAATACATTTAGGGACTTCCCTAGAACTATGGACCACGATGGATTAGGTCTTTGTTCTTGTTTTTGGCAGATGTTGGGGTCTTTGTGCTGGATTATTGGGTCAGAGTGGTGCCTTGGTGCCTTTAATACGGCACCAGTGTGGTAATGTGAATAGAAACGGCCCCATAAACTCCTGTGTTTGAATATTTGACACATAGGGATTGGCACTATTAGAACATGTGGCCTTTTTAGAGGACTATGTCACTGTGGGATTGTGCTTTGTGGTACCCTATGCTCGAGCTATGCCCAGTGCAGCATGTAGTTTCCCTCTGCTGTCTGAGGGTCAAGATGTAGAACTCTTAGTTCCTCCAGCACCATATCTGCCTACATGCTGTCATGCATGCAATGCCACTATGACAATAATGAACTAAAACCTCTGAAACTGTAAGTCAACCCCAATTAAATGTTTTTCTTTATAAGAGTTGCCATGTTGTAATATCTCTTCACAGCAATAAAACCCAAACTGAGGCAGTCAGTTATATTAAGATCTGTGCCCTGTTATAGGCACACACTACTTCTATGGGCATGAGTCAAGGGGGACTCATTATAAGGTAGAGAGTTATATTGTCCCCTCAGCACTAACAATATTTTTAAATCTTTATTAACTTGAGTATTTCTTATTTACATTTCGATTGTTATTCCCTTTCCCGGTTTCCAGGCCAACATCCCCCAAACCCTTCCCCTCCCCTTCTATATGGGTGTTCCCCTCCCCATCCTCCCTCCATTACTGCCCTCCCCCCAACAATCATGTTCACTGGGGGGTTCAGTCTTGGCAGGACCAAGGGCTTCCCCTTCCACTGGTGCTCTTACTAGGCTATTCATTGCTACCTATGAGGTTGGAGCCCAGGGTCAGTCCATGTATAGTCTTTGGGTAGTGGCTTAGTCCCTGGAAGCTCTGGTTGCTTGGCATTGTTGTTCATATGGGGTCTCAAGCCCTTCAAGCTCTTTTCTAGTCCTTTTCTCTGATTCCTTCGACGGGGTCCTGTTCTCAGTTCAATGGTTTACTGCTGGCATCCGCCTATGTATTTGCTGTATTCTGGCTGTGTCTCTCAGGAGAGATCTACATCTGGTTCCTGTCGGCCTGCACTTCTTTGCTTCATCCATCTTGTCTAATTGGGTGGCTGTATAAGTATGGGCCACATGTGGGGCAGGCTCTGAATGGGTGTTCCTTCTGCCTCTGTTTTAAACTTTGCCTCCCTATTCCCTGCCAAAGGTATTCTTGTTCCCCTTTTAAAGAAGGAGTGAAGCATTCACATTTTAGTCATCCCTCTTGAGTTTCATGTGTTCTGCAGCACTAACAATGTAACAGAATTTACTTTCTGTTCTTCATAGTTAAGGAGGCAGTTGATCAAGCAGGGTCCTACAGTGGGAGCTAGGAGCCAAAGGTCTAATGGTTTTAAGTACAGTAGTTAATCAGGGGGACCAGGAAGCAAGGATTGGTACCAGTTATCACATTCTGGGCATCTCTTTTCTCTCTTTCCTGAAGGTTATTTCAGATCATGGTTGGATTTCCTCTAATTACTTCAATTGTCTTAGAGGTGACAAGTTTCTCCTAGAGCCATGCAGAGACCTTCTTGTTTTAAAAAGAAGTGGTCCAGTCCTCCATGATTCTGAAGGTTGACCTCTGCTAAAAACTCTACCTGGGCACTCAGAAAAAAGAAAGAGGTCCTTGTGCTGCACTTTGTGGTGAGGGAAGTGTAATGTGAGAAGTTTCAGAGGGAGGTGGTTTCTTCTTTCCAGACTCCCTTTCGAAACACAGTGGCCCTGTCTGTGAGGGCTCCAGGAGGAACTACCCTGGACTAGGGACAGCCTTTTCCCCATTCTCCCTCTAAGGAACTTGGTGCTGTTTGACAAAGAGAATTTTTATATATGAAGTTTTCTTCAAAAAGTTATTTACTTAAATCACTGTTTGTGCTACCAGTTTGTCACACATAGCTTCCCTTGCTATCTGGAATGGAATGATGCATAGGAAGAGCTGAAACAATGGCTCATTGCCCTTATCAACTTGCTGTCTGCCATGTAGGCGTCTGTAAAATCTTGTTTGCTAGTCCATCCCACCTTGTAGTTTTAGAATAGAAAATGAGAACACAGACTAGATTACAAACTATCTCAACTTGAGTCCAATGATATAATCTTCTTGTCTCCTACCCTCAATGGGATGGGAGTACTTATTCCAGGAAGATTCCTATAGCTGTCCTATAGGATAGAGAGAAAAGGAAAGAACTCCCTGAATAGTCAGGAGTCAGAAAGGAGCTGATGTTATCATCAGACAACTTCCTACTGATTAGGGGTGTTGAGTTCCTTGGGGCAAGTTTGACCTTTGCCATCAGGATATCTAATGTCTTCTTGTTTCTTCTTTGTGCATGACTACTTAACAACTGCAACAACAACCAACAATGAACCAACCAATCCACAACCCACCCAACCTCCCAGGGCTCTAGCATTTATCCACCCTCTAAAAAGTCCCCAGAATCCCAAATATTGCAGAAACTCTCTGCAGCTGGCAAAACCACACCCCTGCTAGAGCATGAGACAAATCATAATCAGCCACTCTTAACAATGTGAAGCGTCTCTGCATCCCCACCCCTGGGATTTAGATGAAAGCCCATTCCAAATTCTGTGTTTTAACCAAAACTCCAGAATTCTCACCACAGATTCCCACAGCAGTTAGAACCCTCTTTTACAGTGCTATATACAAGAGTTGTGATTTAACATCTATACTAGCAGTCAGTTGTGACATGAGAGTGACAAAATCGCCAAGATAAACAGTTTAAGAGAGGAATGGCTTGATTTGATACAAGAACTCTGATGTTTCAGCCCACAATCACTTGACTGCAATGCTCTGGGCCCCCACACAGTGAGATGGAACGACATGGTGTCAGGAGGCATGAGTTAAGAAGAAAAACTCACCTCATGATGGACAGGAGACAGAGGGAGTATGAAACAGAGCGAAAGGAAGACTTCAGGGACACAGAATTTGTTCATAGGCATCTTGCAATGACCTATTATGAATTTATCGATGGGTTTGCCCATTGATAATATTAATATCTTTATGATGCAGTCACCCCACAAAAGTGCTATCAAGCCGTCAGTTAAACAAGCCCTTTCTAGTATTTTTTATTCCTTCACAGTTTCATACAACCTATTTAAGTCTATAAGTCTATTCACCCTTTCCTTCTTCTTTTCTTTTCTTTTCTTTTCTTTCTTTTTTTTTTTTTTTTTTGTGGTTTTAACCCTGTGTAAGGTCTCTTCCCCTCTCCTAAATCCCCAACCCCCCCCTTTCCTTCTTATTCCTCTCTCATTCTAGTATATCCCTTCTTCCCAACTAGACTCCCATACCTTTTGTAGCTATATTAATAGGAACTCCTCCACTACTACTGGGGCAGTAGGCCAGAGTCTCTAACGTGGTCTAACTGGTTGGATCTTTTCCAAATTCATACACTGAACTTTTTACCTCTTTAAGTGGTTTTATTGGAAGAAGACACCTTTAGATGGTGATTAGGTCATGTGAGTGGAGCCCTCTCAGATGGAAGTGGTACCTTTATAGAAGAGGCATTGAGAATAATGCAGTGTAATTAAAAATAGAAACGATTGGCTATAAATCCAACATGACATGTAGAATTAAATTAATCATAGAGCAGGTTACCACTATACACCTTTTAGAAATACTAAAATGAAAATACAAAAACAAAAGCAAAGACACAATTCCTAGTACTAACAAGATTCAGGATAAATACAGACAATAGTAGACTCACTTTGGAAGAGAGTTTTGCAGTTTCCTATAACATTAAATATATTTAAAAAATACATGCTAGGCATATGACTGAGGAATCTCACTCTGAGGTATCTGGGAAACTGAAACTTACGTTACAGGATGCATAGAAAAATGTAAATTTATGGATACATCACTACAGGGAACCTCTAGGAAATTGTGAGAAAATTATCCATGGTTTCATCTTGTCTCTTGACTTTATTTGCTGTCTCTAGGCTCTTGAGCAAGGAAAATTTAATTCTTTTGCTGTCAGTTACTAAGAGAAGAGTCAAACACAACATTTTTTTCCTGTTTTCTTTTCATTTATTCTTCTCTCATACAATACATTCCAATTGCAGCCTCTCTTCCCTCTACTCTTCCCACCTCCCTTCCATCCCACCCCAGCTCCCATCCATTGGTCTTCCATTTCTCTTCAGAAAAGAGCAAGTCTCCCAGGGCTATCAACTGAACATGAGTTAACAAGATGCAACAAGATTAGGCACATACCCTCATCTCAAGGCAGAACAAAGCAACCCAGTAGGAGGAAAAGGGTCTCAGGAGCAGGCAAAAGAGTCTCAGAAATCTTCACTCCCACTGTTAGGAGTCCCATAAGCACCCAAGCTAAATAACCACATCATGTGTACAGAGGGTTAGTGCAGACCCATAAAGACTCCGTGATTGTCACTTCAGTCTCTGTGAGCCCCTGTGAGTCCTGCTTAGTTCATTCTGTGACCATGTTTTTCTGGTAACTTCAAAACTTCTGGCTCCTAAAGTCCTTCCTCATCCTCTTCTGCAAGATTCCCTGAAAGCTCATCATCTTTAATCTCCTCTGAAATTGTGAATCTGACAAGTATGAAGAAATATTGATAACAGTTATGTGTGACCCAGAAAAAATTACAAGGCTCCTATGTTCTCTATAATTGAGAAATAATAGTACAACAGGAATATCTGGTGTATTTTGTTTACTATAGGCAAGTAACTGTTTCTATCCAATGAAGCTGCCTTCACATCACCAATGCATCTCTTTTACCATTGAAGAGGTAATGGTAGAGTAAGGCTAAGCTACTTCCTAAAGATTGAGGAGTTCCTAATTGTTGGTTTAGGATTAAGCCTGAACTTTAATCATTGTGCTCTCCTTCCTCTTGGCTGGAGTTCGGGTTCTAAATACTTTTAGATACAAAACAAATCACTTACAGAAGTTAAAGATGAATACAAGATGAGAAATTTGCCAGATGCATTGACACATTAGTCCACCCGATTATTTGGAAATAAGAATTGTAATTATAATTTCTATTGTTATAACAGGATAGCTGAGAAATACAGAGATGGAAAACACCTTCTGAGGTAATCTAACATATTTATTTTTAAGTGATGGCTAGAATAACAATCTTGAAAGTTATCTTAATTAGCTTTCAGCCGGTAGGCACAGATTAAATGAATGTAAGTTATAGTTCTTGCATCATATACTCATTGTTTCCATCGCACATTTAGAAAGCCATATAAAGCAATATAGAGTAATAGTATTTTGTTTTAATACCACAATGGATAGCACAGACAACACACTCTTACAATCTTCAAGTGATCAATTCAGGTAGTGGTAGAAAAATGTTAGCCATCTACAAGAAATTTCTTGCAGGCAGGAACTTGAACTAGAACCTGAAAACTGGGAAGAGTCAATAGGCTATAGCAGCCCACTAGAGTAGCAAGCATGGTACATGATATGGAAGATATGGGTGATATGTTCTGGAGAAAGTAAAAACAAAGGTGTGATTTGAGCAAAGATTTGCAGAGAGCAATTGTGTAGGTACTTGTGGACTTTGGTATTTGAACTGTATTGTATAGTACTATGGAATCATGAGAGGCTCTAAGGGGACATTAAAATGTTTTAGGATGGTAACAACAGGTTGTCAGAGAATCAATTAAGAAAGTATAGCTGAGAAAAACATTTAAAGGCTGGGGTGTATATGCTATTGAAATACAATGCACTGTTGTGTCTTCTGCAGGGGTGTCTCTCTCTGTGTGTGTGCGTGTGCGTGTGTGTGTGTGTGTGTGTGTGTGTGTGAATCAATGACATTATTTTCTGAGATGTTTAAGATAAAATGGAACCAGAAAAAAAGTGCCACTGATGAGAAAAGAATTCTTGAATTCTAAATTCAAGAAGTCAACTCTGTTCAGTTACAGGAGTACTCATCAGCCTGAGGATCAGAGATGGAACTACAAAAAGACAGGGAAAGGAAAGAGTTGAGCTGGAGAGGGGAATTCTTACATTAGAAGAGTAGGGAGCTTACAAGTAGGCTCCCAGTTTGGCAGTATCAAAGCTTAGGTATCTCAAAATCTTTTTAGGGATGCCAGGCCCCAAGGACTACTGGTTACTTCTCCATCCCCAGCATAGCATGCATTAGTTGCTCTTCTAGCTGTGTTTCATTTCAAGCATTCAGGTTGAGTGGCTCACAACTACCCACACCAGCACCTTCAGGGAATCCAACATCCTCTTTGGAATTCTATAGAAGCAGGAACATATGTGCAATACCCACACTCACACATAATTTAAATATAATAAAAATAAATATTTTGGAATGGGAGGATTAAATAGAAAGGGGGGGGAAAGAGAAGTGTAAGAGAAGGATTGTGGGGAGCAGCTAATGCTAACGGCCATTTGAGGGGTCATATGGAAACCTAATATAGTAGAAACTTCTTAATATGCACATATATAAAATAAATATAAATTAGATCACTAAATAACAAGGGAGACAAAGCCGCATCTAGTCCTCTCTCACCACCAGATGAATTCCCTAGTGCCAGGATAGGTTACATCTAATTAAGTTGTTGACCAAAAGAACCCCATGAAACTGTCAACCAACTCAGACTGTTGCCACGGCTATTGATTGCTTTCATAAACTGATGGCAAGGCCTTTTTGCCGAAGACAACACCTATATAACTGATGGAACATGAAAAAGTCAAATTGATACCTACCTGCAACTTCCACTCTACTGACTAGTGTTCATGGAACTGTAGCATACTTTACATGTTACCAGAGGGGGAAGCTAAACACCAGCCCAACCACAAACCCCTTGCTCTACAGTGGTGATCTGCCTGTGAAATGTACTAGTGTAACACTGGCACAACAGTTGTTGGAATTGTAGGCTTATATTTTTCAAAACCTACTTTAATAAGGGTTCTTAAGCACTTCAACTTCCCTTATAGTCCATCTACCAAAGGTAGGGGAGAAAAATGGCTAATAGGACAGAGAGGCATCAACCTGTTTAGAAGTAGTTTCTTGGGATGATTCTAACCTTTGTTTTCTGCAGTTCAGTACCCAAGCAAAACACCAAACACGAATCAGCAGCAGTGCCTCCCCGCAGAAGAAACTGAGAGGCACCGCCGATCTACATGAGTCTGCTGAAGTGGCAAGAAGCAACCAGAACACCACCAGAAGTTCTTTGGTGCACTTCTCTCTACAAAGTCACAACAAGCAAAGATCAGCAAAAAAAAAAAAAAAAAAAAAAGCAACTTGAGCCAATACAATAGTACTGTCACCGAAGACTAGCGTCAGCAAGGGCCAACAAAGATAAACAAGGTAAACCAATGATGCCAGAATGTCATCCACTGTCTGTTGGGTTATACTTCTACTCTTCCCCAAAATCACATGTCCTTTCAAGCCTTTGCCCCAAGAAAACGACACATTCCCATTCAGCAGACAGCTTCCAGAAAAATATCACGTGTCTCTTCTCAGCAAATCATCTTCTCATAAGACTGTTCCACATGACACAACTGAGTCTCCAACAAAACCAAAAAATCCCACTTCAGGGAATAACCACCACTACCTGGTTGGGTTTAAGAAGCACTCCGTGAGATGGGACACACGCCTAGCAATGTTCAGGTGGCCAAGAACCTGACATTAGGTAGGCCACGGATCTAAGAGAAAACCAAATACTATTGTTCTGATAAAGGAAAATAGCAATAAAATGGCTCCTAATGAACTTCTGCTTTACTCATAGATCAGTGTCCTGCTCAACCATCATTAGAGAAACTTCCTTCTGTATTATATGATAACTAATACAGAAACCCACAATGGGACAATGTACAGAGAGTGAGAGAACTTGGAACACTTTGTCCTCAATGGGAACGTTTATCAAACCACTACCCTCAGGGTTCAGGAACTATGAGGAAGCAGAGGCAGAAAAATTATAAGCATCAGGGGGGTTGAAAGTCACCAAGGAATCAGTGCCATACAGACACAAGAGGACTGATGCATATATGAACCCACAGACTGTGGCAGCACGCACAGGTCTAAGTCACATGGGTCTTAGTGCTGCAAAGGGAACTGGACACAGGCCTCTATCCTTAACCCAGAAGCTATCTCCAGTTGATAACTGCTTGCAAAGGAAAAATTAGTTTTCTCTGGTGGAATCTTACTGGTGGAATCCACAGTTTACAGTTTACGAGAGGGCTCATGGCCAGCAGGAGATGACCAAAATGAAACAAACTCTTCTCTCATAATGCTTTATGCACATATATTTTTTAACCTTGTCTTTTGCTTATCTATTATGGTTTCTGAGTTTGTCGCGGTTTTTTATTATATAAATACTTGTTTTATTGCAATCAGAATGAATTACAATGTCCACCACTAAGGATTACAACCATGAAAATGTAAAGAACTTTAAAATAAATGGATGTATAAAAGGATAAAGAATGTATATCAGAAAACACAAGGGGTTGGGAATTTAGCTCAGTGGTAGAGCGCTTACCTAGGAAGCGCAAGGCCCTGGGTTCGGTCCCCAGATCCAAAAAAAAGAAAAAAAAAAAAAAAAAAAAAAGAAAACACAAATTTAGGGAATAGGTGAAATTATGAAGCTTGTTGATGTTTAAAATTAGAAAACTCATCAAAAATATTGATTATTAAATTTGGTTAATGGGATCTATAAGCAGCCGGTACATGGTTCAAGGTTTATCTGTGGAGGCACCCATTCAAGAACTAAATGAAATACAAGACACACTAGTAGAATGGGCTGACCCTAAAAAAATATTCTCTAGGTTTTCTTGATTACTTAGAATTTGAAAAAAGATGACCCTTTAATGAGAAAAAGGATGGGTGTATACTTGGTTGATTGGGAAATAGTAAGAATCAGAGAGATAGGGGGTGAATTCAAAATAAAACACGTTGTATGAAAATGTATTTCCAAAAAAGCTACTCTCTTAACAATTTTTTATGTAAAGGTGAATGAATTTCATCTAGAAGAAATTTCTAACAATGTACAGTTCATTTTTTTTTGCTGTTTTGATTCTGATTTTTTTGTTTTAATCTCTATCCATTATTAGATATGTACATTGCGAAAATTTTCAATCATGCTCCAGGCTGTATTTTAACATTTAATTAGCTTTGCTTATAACTGTGACACTAAAAGTATTTCTTTTTTTATTGTTCAGGAGACATCTTTAATATGATAATGATAGTTAATATAGTTAATATTGAAGTTCATCAAAATGATCAATTGCATTGTTATCTTACATTCAATTTGTGAAAAATATTTTATCCAATTTTATGTTTGTTTTTGTCTTACATGCATCATTTTGTGAGTTATACATTTTCAAAAATAAGTCTTCCTTTTGCTCTTGTGGGCATATCAGAGAACGTTCACTATGTTAATTCTTTTAGAATAAGACACAAGGCATACCTTTCAGGATATTGAGGCAGGAAAAAACTTTTTCAATACAGTACCCAAAACTAGGAAATAATTCCAAATATTGCTACATAAGGCTACATTAAAAAAAAAGTTTCGGGGTTGGGGATTTAGCTCAGCAGTAGAGTGCTTGCCCAGCATGCGCAAGGCCCTGAGTTCCATCCCCAGCTCAAAAAAAAAAAAAAAGAAAAGAAAAAAAAAGTTTCTGTACAGCACGGGAAAAGCACATAATCAGAGTCAGTTGACAGCTCACAGAATGGTAAAAAATCATTACCAGATACACTTTCAACAAACCCAAAAGAAGATAGCCATGCAAACATAATTCCATGTCAAACAACAAAAAACAACAGGAACCAACAATCACTTTTCCCTAATATCTCTTAACATCAATGGACTGAATTTCCCAATAAAAAGACATAGGTTAACAGACTGGATGTGTAAACAAGACCCAGAATTTTGCTGCATACAGGAAACACATCTTAGTGACAAAGACAGACACTATATCAGAGTAAAAGACTAGAAAACAATTTTCCAAGCAAATGGTCTGAAGAAACAAGCTGGAGTAGCCACTCTAATATCAAATAAAATCAACTTTAAATCAAAAGTATCAAAAAAGATAAGGAAGGACACTTCATACTCATCAAAGGAAAATTTTACCATGGTGAACTCTCAATTCTGGACATCTATGCTCCAAATGCAAGGGCACCCACTTTCATAAAAGAAACTTTAATAAAGCTCAAAGCACACATTGCACCTCACACAATAATAGTGGGAGATTTCAACACCCCACTCTCATCAGTGGACAGATCATGGAAACAGAAATTAAACAGAGACACAGTGAAACTAACAGAAGTTATGAGTCAAAGGGATTTAACAGACATCTATAGACCATTTCATCCTAGAAGAAAAGAATATACCTTTTTCTCAGCACCTCATGGTACCTTCTCCAAAATTGACCATACAATCAGTCACAATATAGGCTGTAACATATAAGAAGATTGAAATAATTCCATGCTTCCATAATTCCATCAGATTACTGTGGACTAATGCTGGTCTTCAATAACAACAAAAATGACAGAAAGTTCACATACACATGGAAGCTGAACAACGCTCTATTCAATGATAACTTGGTCAAGGAAGAAATAAAGAAATTAAAGACTTTTTAGAATTTAATGAAAATGAAGGCACAACATACCAAAACTTATGGGATACAATGAAAACAATGCTAAGAGTAAAACTCATAGCTCTAAGTGCCCCCAGAAAGAAACTGGAGAGAGCATACACTAACAGCTTGCCAGCACACCTAAAAGCTATAGAACAAAAAGAAACAATTTTACCCAAGAGGAGTAGACAACCAGAAATAATCGAACTCAGAGCTGAAATCAACCAAGACCCAAATTCTGTACAACTATATAAACTATTATAAAGTTGTAGAAGGCAATTTGAATGTAAACTGTGAAACTTCATGTTAAATATTATTCTTCCAGTACCAAACATATATGTATTTATATATCACCCAAATAAAAAATGGAAATTCATGACAAAATTTGAATTAGAAATTAATTACATGTATTGCAAAACTTGTGCCCATTTCCTGCCATTAGATAGTTCTTTCTTATCTTCTCATATTTAGTTTTTCTTGTTCCCTTCCTTTGCTTGTTCCCAATACTTCACTCAGATGTACATTTGTTCACACACATGTATATATGCATACTTACATTACTGGCTAAATTCTAAATACGAGAGAGAACACATTTTCTTTTCTTCCAATCTGAGACTATATAAATCTACTGAAGATTATACTTCCTAAGTGCATCCGTTTTCCTCCAAAATTTTAACTTCATTTTTATAGTTGACTACTATTCATAGCTATACATGAACATATATATATATATATATATATATATCAAAGCTTTACTATCTGTTCACCTATTGATGGACAACTAGATTGACTCACATTTTTGATTAGCTAATAAAGCACCAATAAACTGTAGAGTTCAATTATCTCTATGGCAGTGTATCAAGTTCTCTCAGTATATGCTCAGGATTGAAAGAGTTGGACTACATGATACTTCTATTTTTAATTTCTGAAGAAATTCCCAAGCTGATTTCTATAGCGGCTCTATTAATGTGCACCTCCACTAGCACTAAACAAGACTTCCTTTCTGTCCACATCTTTCCCAACACTTGTTCTCAGATTATTGATTATGCCATTCTGACTGGGATGAGGTAGTATCTTAGAGTAGTTTTAATTTACTTTACTTGGATGGTAAGAGGTTTTCAATGGCTTTTAAAATAATCATTGACCATTTATATATATTTTTGTATTCAATTTATTATATATATTTTGTATTCAGTTCATTTTATATGTTTATTAGTAGTTTTGCTTTCTTGGTATCTTATATCTACATTTTTTGTAAATTCTTAATTTGTGTTTTTAATGGTGTGTGCATGTGCATGTTCCTGTGCATGTGTGTGTTTCTTGTGCTTTTTCTTAGCTTTCTTTCCTCTTACATGTTTTTGCTTCTTCTTCTTCTTCTTCTTTTTTTTTTTTGATTTGTTTTCTTATTGGCCTACTTGTTTTCTTAAGAGAAAGACAAGGATGACATTGAGTTGGAAGGATGGGGTGGTGGAGAGGATCTTGGGCAGACATGGGGGAGGGTAAACTGAACAGAATATACACTCTGAAAAAATTATTTTCAATTAAATAACATTTTAAAAAGATACATTTTATTTTTATCCTGAATGCTGTCTATTTGTAAGGAAAGACAGATGTGTTATTCTGCTGCATTTTGACTCAGTCACAGGAAAACATTCATTAAAACCTGTCAATAAAAGAAAGATCTATAGAGACCCGGGAATTACTTTAGTTCTAGCCATGTAAGCTGTTTATCAAACCCCCAAGAGAGGAAGTAACATTAATATCAGGACCGAGGAAACATAGTTAATGCATTTAAGTCTATGCTACGTGTACGTCTTATTTACAATCACCAGCTGTATCCCATCATTCCATTACCATTTTAATTGAGAGTTACAGGACGAAGAGCCAAAGGTACTGGGTTAATTTGTGACAGGCTTTTCTTCAGCACCTCCTGGACTGTTTGCCTCATTGCCTTTTCCTTACTAAACAGGGAGAATGTTCTTAAAACTGCATTAAGAAATGATCACAGAAACAGAATTCTTTACAAAAAAAAATCACATTTTTCTCTGTCAAAGGAAAGACCAAACCAATATCAGTAAACCCCAAATCTTGTTTCTCTTGGAGAATAAATTTTCCGCTCACAAAATAGCTGCACATCCCTGCCATCATGTTTCTATTATAGTTTGAGTCACACGGTGAACTGTGAAAAGAAAGAGACATGCTAGTGTTCCTTGTCCACATACCAACCAGTGCCGGAGCACTGTGTTACAAATCATCCTGTCGTTTCTTTTATGAAATGTGACTCTTATCATTTCCTTGGAGCCAGCCAAATAAAATATCAATGACATTATGTCATTTTTTTGTTCTCTTTCATATACTGCTGAGTAACATAAAGGGTGCATTGCTTTTCAGCGTAAGCCCTCACGTATGCTTTTATACTAGAGTTCTTTTTAAATAAAAATATGCAGGTGACCCTATAAGCCACCTGCTGTACAAAGGTAGCAGGATATGTCAGAATCATGTTGCTGGTACTGACCAACCGCGTAGTGAAGCACAGAGAGGGTACAAGAAATGTTCTGAATGAAAACATCATTATCTGGATGTGAATGACGTGGTTGATTGATTGATTGATCAATTTAATGAAAGGGCTCCAAGAAAGCAAGATAGGTGACAGGCATGTCCAAGATGATAAAAAGCATTGGGAGGACTGATTTTTATGTGCATCGGGCGATGAGAACATTTGTTCCTGGCTGACTCAGAGTCAGAGCCCCAGATGAAAATGAGGAGTTGCCAGTACAAGGTTCCCTCATTAGAAACTCTTATTTATTGAAGAGTGTAGATCCATCCAGGCTGTGCTGGATACCCAGGACTGAGTCAGATGCAGTGGTGACCCAGATGGGCTTTCCTAGGAGGTGGCTGGACTTGAGTTGAATTTGTAGAAATGAGAAAAAATGACTCAGGCTAATCATGAGTGGTGAATCAAGGGAGAAATAATGAATGTGTTTAGTAGAACATGAGCTACTCACAGGGGATAGAAGACTGCCAGTCCTGTCTCTGTGAACTTACTAATGTTGGGAAGAAGGTGTGACCAGTTGCTTCCAATATGTGTCATTCCTCTGCAAGGAAAATAAGTATGACTGAAAGTAAATTCTCCCTTCTTCTAAGGTAGAGTGAATCAAAGGATCCTGGAATTTGGGTGTATATTGTGGTAACTGAGATGAGAAAAACCGGCTCCTGAAATACCAACATCACCAGCTTAATCGTATTTACAGAGGAAAAGCAAAGGGGATTTGAAACTCTTCTGGAAGATTCCAGAGTACATGATATCTGGTGATTTTTTTTTCTGAAATCTTTTTTTTTTTTTTTTAAAGCCCTTGGCCCATTATCTTCTGCAGGATATAAATAAGGCCACCTTGCCTACAAAACCATTTGAGGTCATTCACGTCCTGATCCCAAGCTGTTTATTCAGCTAACTTCTTGTTAAAAATTTTCATTTCACACATTTACATATTTATTTTTACTAGATATACATGTTCTAGGTCATGGAGTTACAGTATTTTCTACCTTCTCAGACTTCAGACTAGTTGGAAAGACATGCAGTCTCAAGTTTTAAAAAGGTCTATAGCATGTCAGGTAGGACTTTTCTGAGCAGGCATCAAAAATGACCTAAATAACAAGAAGGAATTGACCATAAAAGGAGTTAAGATATGAGGGGAGAATGTTCTCAGAAATGACCTTCAAGTTATAGCATTTGGGATGTTCCAGGAACAGCAGAAGATTGGCACATACACAGCTCAGAGAAAGGGAGAAGATTCCAGTGAGGTATTAAACCCAGAGGTACACACAGAATATAGTGAGTAAATTCTGATGAAGACACATAATAAGGTTGTAAATCTGGCTGGCGTGAGGCAGGTGATAGTATACATAATTTGATGATCTTTAAACCTTGCCTCGCTTACCTATGTAGCAACTCTTGGTGATAGGAATTCTGAAATCTTTTTACTGACAAATGTGAACACAGTGAAAATGACAAGCCCGACTTGTCCTGTATTTCTTTACTGACTGTGCAAGAATGCAAAAGGTTGGAGTTTACAGAAATTTCATTTCTGATCAAATCCTAAATGGAGGATACCGAAAAGAAAGTATAATTTATGTATATTAAAGTAAATAAATCCTCTGATGATTGATTGGTGATCAGTAGCTAAAACTAGAAGAATTGGGCATCTTTACATGGCTTTATTGGACAGTGATAAGTGATTTAATCTAGTTCAGAAATATATTGTTAAACTTTGCTTAGTGTGTGTGTGTGTGTGAGTGTCTGTGCATGCACACTTGAGTGCATGTGCCTAGCAAGGCTTATACGTGCCATTGCACACGCTTGGAGTTTGAAGACAAGGTTGTGGAGTAGTTCTCCTTCCATCCTTACACTGGTTCTGTGGCTTGAACTCAGATAGTCAGGTTACACCCTTTGGGTAGCGATCAGGTCTAGACTACAAGTATTTTAACGAAATGACCCAACACAGAACCAACATTCTGTTCCTAGAATTTCCAAAGTGACAGAATATGAGCACAGAAATGGCCTCTTGTGGAAAATGCCAGTGTGGTGGGTATGTCTTTAGTATTAACTTCCAAAGGTTTTAGTATTACTCACCATTTGGGAGTGTTGGCTGTGCCCGGCATCCTGTAAAGTGTAGTTCTATGTGTATATGTCAGGTGCTTCTTTTCTAATAACACAGACATAACAGAGTATGTGCAGTCAATCCTATCCATTTCACAGGTGGGGAAACTGAGACTGGAATGCTCAACTCCTTCAGCTTAGACAGTGATGATCTGTATTTGCCTAGCTCTAGAGAAGTAAGCGTTTATGCAATGACACTTGATGCAAAAAAAAAAAAAAAAAAAAAAAAAAAAAAGAGTGACAACAACAAAGACCCACAGGCTGGAGAGATGGCTAAGTGGTTAGGAGCACTGACTGCTCTTCCAGAGGTCCTGAGTTCAATTCCCAGCAACCACATGGTGACTCCCAACTGTCTGTCATGGGATCTGATGCCCTCTTCTGATGTGTCTGAAGATAGCGACAATGTACTCATGCATATAAAATAAAGAAATAAACCTTAAAAAAAAACACTTAAGAGCAAACAAGTCTTTCAGTGGGTTTATTTAAAGTTAACAAAATTTGATTCTACTTCAGTGCTGTTGAATGCCTTTTAAATATTGGAATCATAGTCAATACAGAATGTTTTACATAAGAAATTAATGATGATGATATTTCTTGGTTCCCCATTCCTTCTTTTCTTTCTCACACTCACATCATTATTCTTAGAAATTTTCATTCTCAAGAGTCATTTAAGCTAATTATTTTCTGAAGCCTGAATTCTCCTTCTAAGTTTCCACCTAGCACTTGAATACATCCCACTAAGGAAAACGTCACCTGCTCATGCTGACAATTCTATTTTTGGACTGCATTGATAATATGAAAAAATGTGTCTTATCATAAGGCTAAGATTATCTTTCTGTGCACTTCACCCACTTGCCCTAGTTCTGTGGTCTTACAGAATAAAACCATACTCAAAATGCATGTCGGGTGGCATAAGTATGGTTCACACACAGTACGGTGCTTGTAAAATAGATGCGCTAAAAAAGAACTCTTATGATTTGGGACTTGAAACGAGGTTATGAGGGGAGAAAAATGAAAGGAGAAAAACTGAAGGTTTGATACAGATTATTTTGAGATTTGCGTGATGCTGCTCTTTTATGTAAATTCAGTAAATAAGGGGCAAAAATTAGAAGCCCAGAAAAAATCCTTCATTTATTCCTATAAGTCTATAACCTTCAAACATCTGATCTTTGCAAGTGATATCTTCATGTGCTGACTTAAATAGCTTCCTCAGGAGGCTGCTGCTCCTCCATATTGAATTCTTGCTAACATTAAGTTGCTTAGAAATCTTGCACTTTTTTCACAGTCATTACACATAGAACATTGAATCAGTTAAGAATTTAATATTTACATTAATTGATAATAGCATGTTTTATAGGGAAGTTTAAAAATATTCTAATGCTCTTATTGTTCTACAGCACATAACTATCCACACGTAATAACTTCAAGTACTTAATCCCATTAAACAAACTTAGTGCTAACAATGGCCCCATTACAGTAATGGTGCCCGATCCCAAGTTAAATACATATTGAGTAAGCATAAACTGGTTGAATGTAATTGGATTGAACTAACTCGGAAAATAAGTATTTTTTTAATCTAGGTCAGTTGATTTTCTTAAATAACTGTTTCAAAGTTAAAACTGTTCTAATTTGATCTGGGTACCACACAAGGAAATACATAGAAGACAAATGCAATATTGGAAGAGTTTTTGTAAGTACCAAGTCTTCTGCATCCAACTAGCCATGTGACAACGTCCTTTGGCACCTGGAAACTGACTTGAAAAGAGACTAAGTTGCTAAAAAAAAAAAAATCAAACAAGTAGCTCTAAGTTCCAGTTTGTGACCTATACTGTGATGAAAATCTGTGCATTAAAAAAGTAATGGTCTAAGTGGGTCAACACATATGAATACTGGGAGCAGGGAGACAACATAATTATAAAAGGTTGGCAAATATGTATAGGCTATCATATTATTTTACACATTAAATGAATATCAATGCATAGCAAATGTACTGTTCTACTCACAGTATCAGAGTGGGTAACTTGCAAGGGTCTTTGATAATATGGGAGGCTGGAATAATTTTTCAATAACTGGACATTAACCTTTATGTCATATGGTTCTTTGGTAATTACTGATAAAATACCTCAAAGTGGTAATAACTATTTGAACATCAATTAAAAAATTAAAAGTGATGAATCCCTTTTCCTCCTACTCTTATCAAATTCTGAAAAGCAAACTAAAATGAGTAACAGTGTGTAAGATCACCATAACAGCAAACATGAGGACAGTGCTGGAGATTTTTATCTCCTTTTATTATGAATCATTGCTAAGATAGTACCACCAACTTTCTAATGCTTAAATTGCACAAAACTATTTGTAGTCCAAATGTCTTGGTTCTTTGTTAAACACTATTAGCAAGCCTTGTGTTCTTTGTAATGCCTTTATGCACCCAAAGTCTAGAAATCAGAAAAGCTCTGGGTTAGACTCTGAAAAGACATGGTCACTGATACTGCAGGGGACATAAAAATCTCCAATGGTAGATATCTGACACCCTTCCAAGTCAGGTCCATTGTAGAAACATATAGATGCTCTTCAGATTACCTCCCATCATCCCTCCAGACAGAAACAGTAACATGCAGAATCCTGTCTCTTTATAAGTTGAAAGTATGGTGCTTAGATACATGACATTATACAGTGCTAGCTGACCTCACCATCTGAGAGCCCTTAAAAGGGGTGCATTCCATTACATCTTACCCAAATCATGCTGCTACAGTTTCCAAAATTATTACTCGGCACTCAGGTACCAATTTCTAAAAAATTAAACGAATAGATGTATTAGTCTAAAAGAAAATCAGGGAGTAGTATAATTTCAATATGAACACATATAAGGAAAACAAAAAAAACAAAAACAAGACAAAACAAAAAAAAAAAAAAAAAAAAAAAAAAACAAACAAAAAACCAAGGCCAAACTTTAAAGGATGAAGGACTAAATTTTGTCTGTTTTGAGAAATCTTTTTTCATGTTAGGACTTGAGTTATTAAGTTTGCTTCCCTAGGTCTCATCCACTAGGCTGCATTCTCACTGAGATCATTTATAAGCAAATGACTCATACAGGCTGTGACAGGCAGCACTGCTTTGTATTGACCCTAATGCATGTAAAGAAGCCTGTCTCTGACAGCTTGCTATTGCCAAAGTGATGCACCTGCCTGAGTTTATAGCTACAAATGGGCCGTGGTTGGCCCATTGCTTTGTGCTTGTAAAATCCTCTCATAAAGCGTCCACTTCTTTCTAAGTCCCCACATCATTCTGCCCAAAACACTAATTCCAGGGACCGGCACTCTGAAGTATTCTGTGGATTACTTTTAGGTTTATACTCTAGTTTTTCTAAAGGGCAGTTTTATATGTTTGTTTGTTTGCTTGCTTGCTTCTTTACCTGAAGGAGGAAAAGAATATTTTCTCAAGTTGATCTGCATACCAGAAACGTGAGCGTTTTGAACATGGAAAGAAATAAGAAATAATTAGTCCACATGTTTAGAATAACATAAAGTGAAAAGGATCGCTAAGAGCAGCCATGATGTTTATATCTTTAATTGCTCATTCTTGTCTTCTCATATATTTTTGACTACCTACTAGGTCATTTCTGTTATTTATTTAGAGTGTGGAAAGGGGCGGGGTCAAAGTAAGGAAAGCAGATGTTCTGTTTCTTCTGACCCATCTTGACACGACTGTCTTGCTCTATTACAGTTTTCACACAATGAGTTGAACCCTCTGAAACAAAGAAACTGCCTTTTAACTGTGCCTGTATTGGGTATCATTGACACAAAAATGTGAAAGTAACTAACACACTATCCATAAATTTTCAGAAACTTTCAGAAGGCCTTCACGTTCGGGCTCACTTTGTTGAGCTTGTCTGGCTTGCTCTCATCCACTACACTAGATTCTCATTTGAGGTAATTTACAGACACAACTATTCAGGGTTCTTGCAGACTGACTCTAGCTCTTATCTATCCTGATACCTGAATAAAGACAATGCCTTCTGATAGCTTCTTCACATCAATGTCTGGTCCTTGGTTTTATTCTACTTACCTTTAAAATGTTTCTTGCTTTTCAATGTGATGTCACAAGTTTGGTCCAGGCAGCATCATTTCTCATCCATCTCTCTCTGCTGTGACTAATGTCTACACCTTAACTACCTCTGTCACATGGTTTATCTAAAATAGTTCTTTTGTTTTCTTTCTTACTGACTTCAGTGGTGCAGTCTTAAAGCTGAATGCAAACTCAGCAAACACAGGGACTGAATACATTCCTCTGAGTTTAGACGATATTTAAAAGAGTGCTTATGAAAAGTTAAGGTAATTCTAATTTCTGAAACATCGACAGTTAGGAGGCAAACACACACCACCAGATACTCAAGGAAATAGAGTGCATCTTTCATCGCTACAATATTGAAATTCGATAGAAAACTGTTAGTAGCAAATACCATTTTTATTTCATTATTGTTTTCATTAGTACTAATATTGCCAAGTATATGTAGACAAACATTATCCTATCAAGCTCTTATGTAAAGGTTTTGCTTCTTAAAATTTTACCCAATCTTTAAAATTATAAACTCTCTAAAAAACATTTTTTCAGAAAATTGTTTTTAAAAATTACATACATTTGTGGTATACAACATGATGCCTTGATGTAAGTGAAATGATTTGTCACAGTGTATAATGTTATTATTTCTTCCCCTCTGTCTCTGTCTCTCTGTCTCTCTGTCTCTCTGTGTGTGTGTGTGTGTGTGTGTGTGTGTGTGTGTGTGTGTGTGTATGTTTGTGTGTGTAGTGAAGTCATATATTCTGGTTAGTGTCTTTTTTACTGTCCTCATTATGCAAATCAAGCTCTGAGCCTTTTTGATTCACTGTTTGGAGGTGACCTCGGCCTTCCAGACTGAAATAATGCACCATGTACATGTATTGTTCAATCCCTTAACCCGTCATTTGAGGACCAGTACCTTGATATTTGGTACCATGTTCTAAAGTGCAGCTAAATAAAGAACATTACCTCAAAATGTGCTCCCGGAGCTCTCTTTCCTGAGGCATCTGTGTGTGTTTGAGAAAACACTTCATGAATGTGAATGGGAGCTCCTGACAGAGTGTGGAGGAGAAGGAGAGAAGGTGGTGGTGGTGGTGAGGAGGAGGAGGAGGAGGAGGAGGAGGAGGAGGAGGAGGAGGAGGAGGAGGAGGAGGAGGAGGAGGAGGCAGACTACAGAGAAAACAAACCACAGCATGAATGATAAGGAATTGACAAAAGGCTAAGAAACCAACATTTGAGAAAACAGGAAGAGGGCATGGGTAGAAAAGGAACATTAAACTTGCTTAGAAACCTCCTAGGTCAAAGTCTTAGTCTTGAACAATGTTAATGGCAAAAAGCCTTTTTTAATGAGTATATCTAATCCTCTTGTAACTTTTACAATCCTTGCAATACATCACCACCATTGTAGAACACCACTACATCAGGAAAATCCACCAAGGGAGTAAACAGGTGATGTCAAATTTGTAAAAGTCGCATCGCTATGATGTCTGACTTTTCTGGTGTAAAATAGCTCAGTATGGCTCATAGGTCGAAATGGTTGACAAAATGATCTTGAGGTTGATGGAACCAAGAGAGTAACCAACCCATCATCTCCATATGGACATGGATAGGAGCTACTTTTTTCTTTTATCTTTTTTAAGGTGCTGATTAGTGAAGATCTCGGATTCCACCTTTGTACTCCTTAACTGGTTGAAGGTCAAACTTCAGTACAAACTCAGAAAAGCAATTTGCAAATATGAACATTTTGATTGACACAGAAAGACAATGCCAATGCACATCTGGATGAGGCTCAGTTTGATTTTTTTGAACTTATCTCAATGTCTATCACAGAAATATATCTTTAGTCTTTACTAAATTACAATTAGAGTTTTGGTTAATATTCGCCAGCACTTGCTGTTAGAAACCAACAAACAGCTGCAAGTAGAACAGTAAGGACGAGGCTGAGAAAATAGAGTGAGGGTGGTTTTAATGTGGGACAAAAATTATTCAATAAAGGTTAAAATGGGTGATTTTACATAAACATTCATTCATAGCTTGCTTAATGTAACTCAATATCATTTGTTCAGCTGTTTGATGAGATCTCTTTTTGGATGACACAGTGGTGCTGTTTCTGAGTTTCTGCAAAGAGTCGGTTATATGAAAATTTATATTAATTATCTTGCAGATGAATGATTGTGAACTTCCTTCAGTCATCTGAGAAACTTTGACAGGTGGAACGATAATGAGTGTGGTACTAGTTAAAGCAAGCCGGGCTCTCCTTGATTCCAGATATGCTTTCTGATAAGGGAAGTAGAGAGACACTACTTTTATAAACTCGTTGAAGCAATTAGGATAGAACTCTGTAATTTCCTTTACAAGAAATATTCAACATCCATTGTCAGGCTGTGCATCTGCCTCACAGCTGAGGTGCTGGAGCATGGCCACTCTGCTGGCAAGCCACTCATGAAGCAGAACACATTCCTGATGGGGTCCCAGCCTGTGTTCTTTCGGTCAAGAAACAGCAAGATCTAGGATGGATGCTGCGGTTCTTAATCTCTTGTGTACCCAGACACAATGGGGACCTTGGGGAGTTAAGAACAGGGCTGTGAACCTGCCCTTCCCCTACCCACCCCTCAAGAAGGGGAAGGTTGAGCGCAGGATGGGGTGTAATTGGATTTGGTTCCTAGTGAGTCCAGAGAGTACTGAGGGGTTGAAAGAGAGAAGGCTTTCTCCCGGGCAATTTAAGTGAGTCTCTTTACAACAAAGCTCACCCCCACCCCATGTTGATCCTTGATGAAGACAGTCCAGGCTTGTCCAAACTTTTTTATTTTATGGGGGATGTGAATGAACACATCTTACTCAGGGTGAACTGACCAGGGACCCTTTTGTAGGAAGGGATGCCCAGGAAGGGAAGCTCATTGGCTAAACTAAACACCTGAGGCCTAGCTAGATACCTCTTGGCATGGAGAAATACAGATTTTTAGGTCATGTGACCAGTTGTCATAGTCCCTTTCAGTGGGGTGTCATGGTTAAGTATTCCAGAACAGGTAGAGCTTGGCAGGGAGCAGGTTCCACGCATACCATTCTTAAGAGATTCCATGGGGTTTTGAACCTGCCAATTCTTCTCTCTGGTGGCATAGCCCACTGCTCCACAATCCACCATTTAGAAATCACAGTATCAAGAACTAAGTGAAATCAAATATAAAGAACATGTGACCCTGTATTTAAGACTTTTACAGTTCACAATCAAGTCTAGTGTTAACATAGGCATTAAATTAGTAATGCCACACAGTACCCCAAGAGAAGCTCAAATAGTTAGCTATGAATTGAAGCATTCCCTCCCAGAGGCAAGAATGATGCTCACAAAACTGAGGAGGATTAAAACACTTACAGAACTCACAAGCAAGAAACAGTTGGCCCGGGAAAGGAGATTCTTCAGCAGAGCTGTCTTTAAGTTGCACAAAGAACATTTCTGTGAGTTATCCCTCACGCTGAGGTATGTATTTCAGTTATGCAGCTTTCAGGGGGTCACTCATCCTCTCTTCAAAAACCCCTGTACCATGCTCTGGTAAGAACTCTAATAAGGTCATTTGTTCACCTAGCTAGACTTGAATTGAATCATTTCTTTCATGCCCAATGCAGAATGAACAGACATTTGTTCTTCTCTCTCCAGGAAAAGTCACTTGTAACAGAGCTCCAAAGTGCAGAAGAGGCCTGTTATCTGTGGTAGCTTGACCTGAGGACTTGAGATGAGAGCTGAATCTAGAAGTTGGATTGGATTAATAACTGAGTACAGAGAGAAAGAAAAAAGAGAAATAGAATCCAAGGTAGAAGGAAGAACAACTCAGGCCACCAAGCTCTGTTTTGGGCTTGTATCTGGCCTTCATTTCTGTCATATTCGTCAGTACTTTATCCACAGGTCCCTCTGTCCTGCCTATTCTAACTTGCTTGGGAAATGCATTGCTACTTAAGTTACTCTACTACTGAAAAACATTCAGTGGCTCCACTGTCCTGCTTTGAAAGTAAATTCTACATATAAGACCCTTCATGATGTGGTCCTTATTCTGCCAGTAGAATTTTTGCCCCTTCTGAAGAACATTCAACAATGCAATGTTTGGTGGCCTCTTAACTTCTCATAACTTGAAGGCATGGATACTCCTGTCATCTAGGGGATGTGAATGATTACTAAACACCCTACAAAGCCCAAGGCAACTTCCCACAATGCAGAATTACCAAACTCAAGTGCCAACAGAGCTGAACGTGAGAAATTCTGAATTGTGTAGCATTTAATTCAGTTCTGTAATTATAAAAACAAGTCAAGAAATGTGTAGGAAGAGGAGTTGGGGATTTAGCTCAGTGGTAGAGCGCTTGCCTAGCAAACGCAAGGCCCTGGGTTCAGTCCCCAGCTCCGGAAAAAAAAAAAAAAAAGAAAAAAAAGAAAAGAAATGTGTAGGAAGAGACTATTGACTCTTAATAAATGGAAAATTTTAACTAATAGCTGTGGTGGATGAACAGGAAAGTCACCTATGAACGACATGCAATTTGCACATCCTGTACATTAGCCCACCTAACCACAAAGGCTTAATTATATATGACATGTGATATGTGACATGTGATATATGCTATATGATACATGGTACAGGGTATGTGATATATAATATGTGATATATGAGATATGATATATGACATATGACATGTGGTATGATACATGATATATGATATACAATATATGGTATACGATATATGATATATGATATAAGTATATAGTAACATGTTGCATAGTGGCTACCGATTAAATGAAGCATTTACTAAATTATATTTTCCCAAAGAAGCTGTCTGTCTTACTGTGACTGGATTTAAGCATATTTCTTTATGCCTGGAATTCCTTTCACCACTCTTCCATCTAGGAAATTTATACTTTCATTTCAAATCAAGCTTAATTAAATCTCACATTTAAGGGGACAATTTTCCCAATTGTCTACAGTCAGTTGCTCTGGCAATCTCTTCCGACTCATCTAACACAGGCTTCATAGAGATTTATCACTACACATAATGTGCCTGCTTACAGTTAGCGTGTATGATCTGAAGGCATGGCCATGGTCTATTTATTTTTATATCTCTACTACTTACCCTTTAAACGAAGAGGACACAAAATTGGGAGGGTAGGCCATGGGGCAGTTCTGCAAGGGAGTGACCACAACGTACTGAATTTTCAAAGTTTCTATACACATAAGAAAAAACCTTCCAATGGATATTGACTTAGTAAATTAAGCATGGCTGGAAAATAATTAAGTAACAGCTGATAGTCTATTGGATGGGAAAGCAGACATAAATGAAAGAGAGGTAAAAGGTTAGGCTGCAGAAATTACTTAGAGGTCATTATAGGATGTTCTCAAGGCCTGGGGTTTGTGGTTCATTTGGGAGAGTTGGTAGAAAATAACATGTCTTTCCTTTTAATCACTAAATGTCAAACTGTCACTGTAAAAATATTAGCTGGTGGAAATATTAGAAAGTATTTGGTAGTTACATAGTGCTTAATCATTTAACCATGCATACAACGCTTATGTAAATACGGTAAGGTTTAGTGGGAGAGCATGTGAACTCCATCTGGAGTCTCTCCCATGGCAGGAAGACCAAGGAGAGGAAGCAGGGGAGTATTACTCTAATCATGAAGCTTGTCCCCAAGGATTTGTGTATTCTACTGAAGAGCAGGCAAAAAAGGAGGATAACAGGTCTGGGATAACCCCGAGAAATGACCAAAGTTTGCCTGGTTTTACAGGGAAGTGTCTGCTCCTTCCTGCATCAGTAGCCTCACTTTGTACATTTCATGGCAGCCACTGCCACTGATATCTTGTCTACAGTCAAGGAATTCCATGTCTTGTTTTGGCTGGCTGACTTGCTCCATCTTTCTTTTTTCCTGATATAATACTCCCTTTTCTTCAGAGAATTTCCTAGCCTCTTTATATGCCCTATGTATACAGTTCTGTCATCTCAGGCTCATGTTTGAATGCTTGACTCAGGCTGAGGCAATCATTACATCACTTGCACTTGGACAGTGATAGTTCTCAGAGTGATCACACCACTAAGACCAGGCCCTGTTGGAATTCTTCCCTAGATATGGAAATGGATTGCTTTTCTCCACTTAGCCTGTGAACTGCGAGAATATGGATCTTGATAGCCAGTGGCTATCCACTCACAGGGAGTCCTCATATAGAGTGGGTAATAAAAAGTGCTGTAGAAAGAGAAGCAGACATCAGCTAAAACACACAGTGGCGTGAGATAGCCATCGCGATGGCAGTAAGGTTTGACCAGAGTGAAGCACTGGCCTCTTCTCCAACTTTATGACGATCCTTCATATGCTTCCAGAACAAATGAGTCAATCTATTGCCCCTTGGCTTGAATTCATTTTGTTGGAATGTGGTCATATATAACCTAAGGAATTTAACTACTGGTGTTAACCCTTGCATAATATGACGACGATTCAAGAAAACATGAGTCTGAGTCAGCTGCGTTGTGAAATACCAGATCTTGTTGCTACACATGCTCCTACTTTCTACTGACCTGAGGCACAAAGATAGGAATGATTATTTGGATCTCTATTATGTCTTACTTACTATCAAAATCCAACCACATCACTAAAAACCAAAGCCTTTAATTCTCAAATAAGTGTTGCAAACGCCGTGCATACCAACAGTGCTGGGATGTGGACCATCACAACTGACTTTTCCTGTGATGTCAGTGGGTGGCTCTCTCTGTTTCAACGCCTAAGAAGCATGGTGACTGGAGAGACGGCTCAGTGACTAAGAGCGTGTATTGCTTTTGCATAGGATATGTGTTCAAGCACCCATACTAGGCAGACGACAACCATATACAACTCCGGCTCCAGCACACTTCTGAACCTACCTACACAGAAACACATACAGACAGACTTAAAAAATAATAAAATAAAAGATAAAAAAAAATTGAAAATAATCACAATGACTCTCTCCCATTTTGAGCAGTTCTCAACCTGTGGGTCACGACATACCAGAGATCCTCCATATTAGATGTTTACGTCATAATTCGTAACAGTAGCAAAATTACAGTTATGAAGTAGCAAAGAAAAACAACGTATGGCTGGTGGTCACCACAACATGAGGAACTGTATTAAAGGATCACGGAATTAGGAAGCTTGAGAATCACTGCCCTGGTTCCTCCCTGCTGGACACAGGAGGAATGGAAAAGGGACAGTAACACGGTCTGGTTTGCCTTGGAGAGGACAAAGAAGAGAGACAGCTGGCAAACACGTGAAATTCTAAACTACAGTTGAGTCAATCGCATGGGTAGCCTCTAGGTGGGGGAGTTCTTGGGGCTGTGATTCTGTTCTTTGGAGGAAACTCTTTGTTTTTCTCTCTGCTCTTCAGTGGTTCTGAACAGGGAATTAGTGCTGTATGCTTCCCAAGGAGGCGTTAAGGATTGGTAAGCCCATTCTCATGAAGGAGGCTAGAGGTTCAAGTCTCCTGTTTTGCCTCTAGCTTTTTTGGTCAAAGCTCCAGTTTCTCAGGTAATTTACTATCCTTTACATAGACTACTGATTGGTTTTGCCTAAATAAAATAAAATCCTTGTAGCACTGATAGGCAACTTAAGAACATGTTTCTCAGATTTGCTTCATTTCTGTCTTTTACGTATTGGTCTTTCATTTTTCTCTTTCTTTCTCTGACATGAATCTTGCTACATTATTCAGAAAAGCCTCAAAACTAGTAGTCTCCTAGCATCAGCCTCCCCAGTGCTGGGCCTACCTACAGGTGTCTCCAAATCCAGCTAGTGGTCTCTGCTTAAGCTTTTGAGCTTAAGTAAGACGATTATACCCTCATCTGACTTCTCCCAGAAGAATTTTAATCAGATGAGGGTTTTTATTGGTTTATTTTTATTGTCATTAACTTTTCTGTCACTCGAAGCTTTTTAGTCTCATTTCTCACTCTTGAGCTATTGCTCCTGGCCCAGGAGGGCCCACATTCCTAGTTTTTCCTGCAGATTCCTTTCAGTCTGCTTATGAACAGTCGATTCTTCCTGATTTCATTTCCTTCTGGCAATGTCTTGCTGAACACAGCAAAGGGTTCTAAATCTTTAGCAAAGGTGCTAAATCTTGGCTTCCTAACCTCCTTCCTCTTCCTCCCAGTTGAAAGCCCACTTGAAGCTGGCTTCCTAGTGAACATTTACTAATGATTTTTATCACTGTAAAACACATTGTCCTTCAAGCTACTCATATCGGCTTTCATGCCTACTTTAAAAAATGTAACAGGTTATTTTAAACTACTACTTGACGTTCGGATACTAGTTTCCTTATTGGGATGATTAATGCCAGCTGCCACCACAGACATTCCAAAATGACACATAGCGACAAAGGTTTCATATTCCTCATTCTACGTATTCGGAAAGAATTGGCAGATAGGGATAGGGAGGTGCTGTTCCACATGGGAGACCAAGCTGGGAGATTCATCGCATGGCATCTCTGAGAGTCCGGGACAGTTGTCCTCTAAGGCATCTTTCGCAGGAATTAAAAACTGGAGGAGCACGCTCAACCCTTCACTCCTCAAACCTGGGCTTGAGAATATCACTCTACTCATGGACCATTTGTTTTAAATAATC
This sequence comes from Rattus rattus, assembly GCF_011064425.1. Classification (NCBI taxonomy): domain Eukaryota; kingdom Metazoa; phylum Chordata; class Mammalia; order Rodentia; family Muridae; genus Rattus; species Rattus rattus. Next base: position 42,349,584 of record NC_046157.1, on the reverse strand, counting down.
ACTCAGCTCTAATTGCAAACGAGGCAGGAGGCCGGGAAACATAGGGGGGCTTGTGGAATACTGGGTGAGCCTCCAGTGACTCAGGCCAAGGAAGCTGCCGTAGCAGTATGCAGATGTGAGACTGCAGATTGGAACGTCCTGCAGCAGAGTGTCTGGAAGTCATTAGCTCTGTTCTGAAACTATTCCCAGTTCTCCTTCTCAGCGTGTTGTACTTCTGCATCTCCCAGGAGGTGGAGTGCTGGATGTCTTTGCCTTTCACTGCTTTTTGCAATGAAATGTGAACAGAGGGGCACATGCCTCTTGCAGGTTGCCTCCTCTCGCCCAGGATGAGACTATTTACACAGTGTCTTTCCATCTGCCTTAATCCGCAATGGCACTCCAGACAGGGGTTCCCTCATTAGCCTGGATACCCAAGTGAGGATGACAGGAAGCAGAGATCCCTCCAGCTAGATCATTTTAGACGTGTGTGGACATGCACACTAAAACCCCAATTCTAAGACGTTGAGATGAGTGTGATTGTTTGTCATCAAAATACTTATCATTCCATTCTGATTGATGTCACTCTTTTTTTTTTTTCTTTCAACTTTGCTCTTTGTGATGTCAGGGAGTCAGTAAACGGGGAAAGAAATTTCAAGTCTTGACTTGTTTTTTTTTTTTAACCATTTTTCTTGGGTATCTCTGTATCTATTATCAGTGGTTATATTCCCAAGCAACAGAACCGTTTCTGACAGTTACCCAGATACTGTTCAAGCTAGTGTTCATTGACAACAGGGAGCATCCGTGTGGGGGAGGACCACCCATGGCTTTTCCTAGCTGTGTTTTCAAAGTAGCTCATCTCTGCAAGTTAACAGCAGCAGAATGTTCTCTCAGCCCTAAATCCCTGGGGACTTCCTTTCATTCTCTCTCCTTTCCTCTTTGCTGGAAGTTCATGCCGCCTCCATCTTGCTGCAGTAGACCGCTTTGGTCACAGGACACACGGTACATCAGATGTTTTTATTTTTTACGTTGACATACAAAACCATGGCTTTCATTATCCCACGTTCAGACCTACTTTGTTTTTGTGGCCCACCTCCCTTACCCCTCCTCGATAAAGTAGTGATCATTAAGGTCGTCTTACAAATTAAGTAACGTGCCTGCCTCATCTGCACAACTGGATCTGGTTAGAAGCAGAATAGACAGTGGCCAAAGCACCACAGATAGACTTAGATTCAAATTATGTTTCTGCTTCTTACTGGCTGTGAGAATTTTAGTTAATTTCTTTATCAACTAAATGAAGTCGGTACAGACTGGGCTTTCTGCTATGTTACTATAAACATAAAAATATATATCAAACAAGAAACAATGGTTACAGATGCTCTTTAATATTAATATGAAAATAAACAGCACAGTTAGCCTAGAGACCTTCATGTGTAACTGTTGCTTCTTTGTATTAAATGCATTTAAGGCCCCAAGACAAGTTTATCCTATTCTTTCCCCGGACTCTTACAATATGGCCATACCGGAAAAACCTTGTTGAAGCAGCAGTTTTGAGAATGAGTAAAAATAGAAAGTAAGGGGGTTGGAGAGATGGCTCAAGGGGTTAACAGTACCAGCTGCCTTTCCAGAGGTCCCGAGTTCAATTCTCAGCAACCACATGGTGACTCACCACTATCGACAGTGGGATCTGATCCCCTCTTCTGGCATGCAGAGAGAGGCAGAGAGAGCACTCATATACGTAAAATAAATGAAAAGAATAAATAAAATCTTTTTAAAAATAGGAAGTAAAAAAATCTATTGGCTGAAACAAAGTTGCCTCAGTTCAGGTTGTATATGGCCCTGTTTTAGTTTTTGAACTTTATCCAACAACAAAAAGGATAAACGAGAGGGACTGATATTACCAGTTATGAAAACGCCATTCAGTTGAGAGACCACAGGCCAAATCATATTTGCAAACCTTTTCCGTGTTTGATTTTAACCTTTCTCTCTAGGGGATGAGCAGAAGATGTAGCCAATCGTGCTCAGAGAGCCATGGTGCCTTAGGTAACAGCTCCTTCCTCTGGCTTTCAGTTGCCTTTCCCCTCTTCATTGTGTTACTTTGAATCATGCAAGGACTCCTGTGCCCCTCCACACACCAGCTTTTGTTTTTTTTCAACTTTAGAGACTTTTCAATCTTGATTGAATTTTCTCGAATATCACACACACACACACACACACACACACACACACATACACACACACACACACACACGCTATTTCTAGAATTTGACCTTCGCTGTTCTTAATGTCACGGAATTTAAGGATAGTCCAGATCTTGTCCATTGGCCCTCTGCCCTTCTACCTTTCTGTGAGGTAGGCTGGCTCGTGTGGAGACCATGTGTTGGTATGTTCTTGGGTTTCCTGTTAAGTGTGTCAGGAGTCCTGGCAGTGGACGGGGAAGGGAAGGGAGTGTACCCTCCAGCTAGGTGCTAGCTCTCCTCCAGTTGACCTCGTCCCACATCCATTGCTCTCAAGTCAGCTGTACTCCCTGTGGGTCCCTGCACTGTACTCTCCCCTCCTGGCAGACTATCAGACTAGTCTCAATCCTTAACTGCATGATTCCCATAAACCACATCTTCACAGATAATCTTTTTGTAAATAAACTCATGGAATCATTCTTTTTGGATGACACCATCTGTTTTCTCTTGGGACAATGACTACAGAAGCCTTGTCTGGACCCACTGTTTCTACATTCTTTCTTCCTGGTGCTGTTGTTAATATTTTTTGAACCCGTGTATAGCGTCTGCCATGTATTCCTGTTCTCTCTGTGTTGCCAAGTAGGGATTGTTTGGGCATGTGTAGTATGTTTCCTTTTTCCCCTCTTCTTTTTGAAATAATTAAAAACACACAAAAATAGTAAGTATGGACCGAAGACATTATTATTATTATTATTATTATTATTATTATTATTATTATTATTCTGAACCATTTGAAGAAGTTAAGAATCACCCCAACTTGGGCCAGCAGTATGGCTCAGTGGGTAGAGACGCCTTCTGCTAAGCCTTGAAACTGGGGTTCAATCCTTGAAATCCACATGGCGAAAGGACAGAATGCATTCCCCAAATATGCCCTCTACTCTTTGCATATGTGCGATAGAACATGCCTATATACATGTGTTACACATGTATGCACACAACACACACATACTTATTTAAAGTTTAAGAGCTTAACCTAATTCTAAATACTTTAATGATAAATAAGTATAGTTTTCCTGCATAACCATAGAAACACCACCTAAGTTAACAATGATAAACCACTACTGCCCAAATCACAGATGCTGTCCTAGTTTTAACAGTTGTCCCAACAACAGCCCTGATAAAAGGCTTTTTATTGCCATTGGTGTTATGACATTGTTATCCACTCTAATACAGAACAGTCCCTTAATCTCTCTAAACATTTTTTTTATGGATTTATGATTTTCTTACGTTAGTTTATAGGACATCTTAAAATTTGTTTTATCGAGCATTTTCTGACGATGTTTCTGTTCGGATTCCCTCTGCTGATGAGCGACGGCAGTGGTGATTTTGCATCCTCAGAGCATCGAGCTGGAGGGTGCAAGCATTCATTTTATCCCACTGCTGGTGATGTCAACAGTAACCCTTGGGAGTGATGTAGGCCAGCTTTCTCTGTTGTGCAGTCAGTCTTCCTCCTTACAGTTAATCCTCTTTTGATAATGGACTAGGTTAAAAAAAACTCATCTCTCAAACTTGCACTTGAATTTTAGCATTTACTCATGTTTCTTGCCCAAATTAATTATTACTACGATGGTTGCAAAATTGTGACTAATTTTATCATATCTTCTATATTTATTACCTACATTTTTATTAGGAATTTATCCCAATTAAATTTACTTACTCATATCACTATGAATTTATAATTGCCTGTCTTGTCTGGTGGGTTATTAATTCTGGTGCACAGATTATTATAAATTTGCCAATAAAAGCCATTTTAAATGACTTCCATAGGAATTTGACCATTTCCTTGATAATCTAAATTAAATATTTGAGTTCATCTTTTATCTCCTATACTTTAACCATAAAGTCAGTTATTTGCTGAGGAGTACTGACTCTTAGTGGACAGTTAAGTACAGAGGCAAACATCTGGGCACTTGTATACTCAATTGTTTTGAAGTGTTGCTGCCCTCAGACCTGTCAATGAGAGCTCAAGGAATTGATTTATCAATTATAGATATAACATATATAAATTATACATCATATTATATGCCTATATGTAATTATATCTGTACATATACATATACATATATGTGTGTGTGTGTGTTTGAGGATACATATGAGTGAGCATGCATGTGTGGATATAATCACTTCTATTTAGTATAGGAGGAGACTATACATAGATACAAATATCTAGAGACATGGAAGATGGGGAACTATTTTAAAATCTGACTACCATGGTGCCCATGTTTATTACACTATTCCCCATTCTACTTGTATGTACTTGTGTTTGTAGGTATGTATGTATCTATCTACATACCAAAGCTATGAGTTCATACCAATGTCTTCCCATCCAATCAAGTTCAATTTCTGTTTGTGCTTTTCCATGACAGTGAGAAAGCTGTACTATTCTCAGCATTCGCAATCTGATGACCCTATGGTAAGCACTGCCACCTCTGGGTTTATGTGTCCTTCACTTCACAGGGGTTCTTCCCTTCACTGAATCACTAGTTTCTTCTTCCTCCTCACCTCATAGGGATTAGCAACACCCTGAGATCCTATGTAATGACTACTGAAGTAATTTATTCAAAAAGGTCAATACTATGCCGATTTTTCCCTCATGAATTGCAAGTGGTAAATAGGACCAATTCATCGTGCTTACATTTGGATTAGAAAAACAATTCTTATGATTTATCACAGTCTAGCAAAGATTCTTCACACCTATGTAAAGGTTTCCTGTGTGAGGTGAGTCAGGGACTGATTTTGTCTGTGGAGAGTTGCTTGTTTAGTCTGCCAAGGATGCTTTTATGAAGGCTATATTTAAATATCTTAGTCTTTGTCTCTACTTCTCTTTCCTTCTATCTTTACTCTCCTGGTCCTGGACATTGATGGGTATACTAATAAGATCCAATTACTCTACTAGCAATCTCCAGGAGGTTGTTTAGTGCTGAATAAGAAAGCTTTCACTCATACTTAAAGAAAAACTGAGCATATCGGAATGCTCTATCCCATTGTAGATCTTCATATAAAGAACTTCCTTTGAGAACACGAGTATGGATTCTTTTTTAAAGTTGCCATTATCCTTGTGTCTGCTGAGGTATTACTGCTGGCCTGGGGACTTCAACTTCAAAATGAGAAATTTGAATAAGTGAAACAGGATGTCCAACATACAATTCATGGTTATTCCAACAATGTGATTTCTCTACATCGTACACTGATGAATCACACTAAACACCATTCCTACGCTGGACATTTCATTTTCCCAGAAGCAAGGATGAATTACTAGATGAGACACATCCTGAAGATTATGAGACAGATGTTCCAGATATGTCAGAGAGACAAAAGCAAGCTGTTCAGTCTGCAGTTGTTGACACAGAGAAGCATACTGAAGCTCTTTGGACTTGGAAGCTAGGCTTGGAAGCTAAATCACCTGTAGGACTGGGTGATCTTTGAAGAATGTAGACATGAATTTTTTATGCATAGAAATGGCACTTTGTTATAGTCTGACTGTAAAAGATGTAGAGCAGGGTGACAGCATGCCCCTGCCAGCACCAAAATACAGACATCTCTGAGTTCAATAATATGACACCTCACTTTCGAGTAAGTTGTGGAGAAAGCCAAAGGCAGAACTATCTGCAGAATGTGCACACTGGGGATTAGGCTCAGTGGGAAGTCAAGGGAGGGCAAACAGATTAATTTTGAGTACACCTCATGCTCTCTGAGGTTAACATGACATAAAGCTAATGTGTCAAGTGATTTTTGTGCTGGGAAGTTTCACCACTGTTTACCAAATGGCTTCATATTTTAAAATCAAGGCCAATGCCAAGTTGAATCTAAAGTAAGTTCAGAAAAGTTGTTCCAGCTAACTAACAAGAGAACGAAGTAAACAGATAGAGAATATAAACATTATAAAGTGTGAATATTGTCATTGGAAGCAGCACAACACCGTTTCAAGATAGGAAGATGCAAGGACACCTTGATTGATGGTGGATTCCCAAATCTACTTCTGTCTAGGGCTTCTGTTTAGCTCTATTAAGTATTCATGAAATGAAGCCAACACTGGCATTGGGATATGCTTCTCTACAATTTTTATTTTATTTTATTTTTTTCGGAGCTGGGGACCGAACCCAGGGCCTTGCGCTTGCTAGGCAAGCGCTGTACCACTGAGCTAAATCCCCAACCGCGTCTCTACAATTTTAAGGGATATCAAAAGAACATTTGTTCAATCAGAATTTTGACATTAAAATTCCCTCAACATCATCCTTGTAGTTTTAATTTCTTTCAATGTATTTACTCTGATCAATTAAGCGCAAGGACAGACTTTATTGTACAGAATGAATGAACAGATGGAAAGAGCTGTTCCCTCACCTTGGAGAGAAGAGTTGGGAAGAAACATCAATCATAGATGATCTTTCCCGGAAATCATCAAGAAAAAATATTAATTTTAAGGTAAATAAAACCAAAACTTGGTTTTGGTAAGTGTTTTCAAGGTGCTTGGATTATTTTCCTTCAGTACCCTTCACTCTCTGCTTTGTCTTCAAGAGAACTTGAAGGAATAGGGCTGGTGCAGGACATCATGAATTTTGTAGGCAAATGGATGGAACTAGAAAATATCATCCTCAGTGAGGTAACCCAGACCCGAAAGGACTGGCATGGCATGCACTCTCTGATACGTGGATATTAGCTGTAAAGTGCAGAAAACCCATGATACAATTCAGAGACCTTATCTAATAAGAAGGAAGGCCCAAGTGAGAATGCTTCAATCCCACTTAGATGGGGGAAGGAAATAATCACGGGAGGCAGAAGGAGGGAAGGACCTGGGTGGGAGAAGGGACAAGGAGGGGAAAGGTGGGGCAGGATCAGGTATAGGGGGAAACAGCAGAGAAGCCCAGAGTGCTAGGAAAATGAATGGAAATATTCAGCTGCAGGAGATGGGGAGTGTGGAGAACCTCCAGCAAGTCCCAGAGGTCTGGATTCAGTGGATTAACCTTAGTTAACCTAACACTGTAGATATGGACCCTGAAGAGACAACCTTCAGTCAATAGACAGGCCCACAGTGGAGGAATGGGGTCACCAAACTACCTTCAAAATTTTTGACCCAGAATTGTTCCTCTCTAAAAGAAATGCAGGGACAAAAATGAAGTAGAGACGGAAGGAAAGGCCATCTGGTGACAGGTCCAACTTGGAATCCATCCCGTGGGCAGGCACCATAACCCTATACTATTACTGATGTCATATTGTGTTTGCAGACAGAAGTCTAGCATGGCTGTCCTCTGAGAGGGTCTACCAGAAGCTGACAAAGACAGATGCAGATACTCACAGCCAACCATTTGACGGTTGAGGACCCCTATGGAGGAGTTAGGGAAAGGACTGAAGGAACTGAAGGGGATGGAGACCCCCTAGGAAGAACAACAATATCAACTAACCTGGACCCCTTAGAGCTCCCAGAGACTAAGCCACCAACCAAAGAGCATACATGTGCTGGTCCATGGCCCCTGGCATGTATGTAGCAACGGACTGCCTTGTGTGGCCTCAGTTGGACAGGGTGTGGATAATCCTGTAGACACTTGATGTCCCAGGGAAGGGGGATGCTGGAGCAGGCGTTGAAGTGGGGGTGGAAGGGGAGGTAGTTGGATATATTAGTAAAGCAATCTTTTCCTCAGAGGGACTTTCAGCTTCAGACAAGGAGCAGGCCTGTGATGGTAGAAAGTGTGTCATAGTCTGAACGAGCCCGAGAATGAAGACAACAGAGAGGAGCATGCTGCTGACAGGAGGAAATTTGACAGGCTTTGAGGCTGTTACCTGAGGTCTTTCCCTGTAGAAATTTTATAGGCGTTTATTCATTTGTTTTTAGGTGATTTTATGATAATTTATACCACGTTTTTATTTAAAAATTAGCAGAAAGTAAATATGGCAGTAATATTGATTGGCACATTGATAGGAACTAGATCATTTCAGAGACAAGTCTCTGTATATGCCTGTGGAAGGATTAAATAGATTATGTCAATCAAAGTCGGAGAACTCACTTAAAATCTGGATAGCACCATTCCAGTGGTTGAGATCCTGGTAAAGGAAAAAGCAAGCCTTGAACTAGCATTTATCTCTCTCTGCTTTTGACTGTAGATGCAGTCTGACTTCCCCACCTTGATGGTTTGGACCCTTACACTGTGAGCCGAAGTATAATCCTATGTAGTAAATATGGCCATATTGAAAGTCAGTGTGAGTATAGTGTAACAAATAGTAAATTCACATTCTTTTAACACCTTTTCCTTTTAACTTTTACATGTAGATTAAGAAGCATAGCTAAACATTTTAGTAGTTTTTATGTGTTGGTGCTGGTTTTAGCCATGTGGTCAAGAACACTCAGTCTTCAGACTGTCCCCTGATGTAAGAACTATTGGCTCTTTGATGTTACTATGGAGGTGGATGACATATGCAAAGATCCTATAAGTTGCCTCAAGTCATAAAGATGTGAAAGACAGACCTAAGGATTGGAGCTCACTAGGCTGCCTTCCGATATGCCTTACTTGGTACTCGTCGCTGTCTCTTCCAAGCGCACTGTTCAAAATTGTGAATACAGGCAGAAAGTAAGTACCTGTTCATTCTTTGAAGGGAATTTAGGTTGAGGACACTGTCAGACAGTTAATTACTTTTTAAAAAGTAATCCTGAGAGGCAAGATAGCATTATGCATCAGAGTAGAGAAAGAACTATTTAAATAACACAGCAGTAACTACCAGCCGTGTGGGTTAATTACTTTACCTCTGTGTCACAACTGCCTCATATGTGGACTGGAGTAAGGGTAATATATACGGTTTCAATCCATTTTTTTCCTGCTATGATTGACTACCAAAGACTGGGCAGATTATAAGAATGGAAATTTATTTCTCACACTCCTAGAGTCTAAGAAACACAAGGTATGACCTCTGACCTTGCTGTGTGCTTATATTGTGGAAGGCAGAGGGCAAGAAACAGTTCTGTGGCTCCCTCTGTAAAGTCCTTAAACATGGGCACCTAACCCCATTCACCATGGGTTGACCCAATGATATACCACCACTTAAAAATGTATCTAAATTATAGACAGGATTCTTCATGTGTGTGTGTCATGTGTGTGTGTGTGTGTGTGTGTGTGTGTGTGTGTGTGTGTGTGTTATTTCTGATTTCTTTCTCTCATATATTACATCCCGACTGCATGTTTACCTCCCTCTTCTCCTCTCAGTCCCTTCCTCCCACCTCCCACCTCCCTACCTCTCCAGTCCCTTACTCTCACCTCCCCCCACCCCCAGTCCACTTCTTCTCCATTTCCCTTCAGAAACATCTGGCCTCCCAGGGATATCAACCAAACAGGACACAATAAAACTAGGCACCTCCCTTCATACTAAGACTGGGAGAGGCAATCCAGTAAGAGGAAATGGGTTGCCAAAACAGGCAAAAGAGTTAGACACAGCCTCGTTTTCACGGTTAGGCATCCCACAAGAACACAACATGTATGCAGGGATCTAGGTCAGACCCATACAGGCTCCCTGATTGTAGGTACAATTTCTGTGAAACTCATGAGCCCTGGCTGGTTGACTCTGTTGATCATTTTCTTGTGGTGTCCTTGACCCCTCTGGCTCCTTCCTGTCCTCCGCAGGATTCCTCAAGCTATGCCTTATGTTTGGCTGTGGGTCTCTGCATCTACTCTCATAAGTTGCTAAATGAAGCCTCTCTGATGATGATTATGCTATCTATATTATGTGTAAGTCTGTGTTCATGTGCATGTGCATGTGCATATGTATATATCCAGTCATATCACTGGGCTATCCAGCCTTTGGTTCCTGGCCCTCCCGGAAGTGTTAGGCTTGGGCATGCCTAACACTTGTGGCATGGGTCTTAAGTTGGACCAGTCATTGGCTTGCCACTCCCCCAAGGTCTGCACCACCTTTACCATAGTACAACTTGCAGGTAGGACAAATTGTAGGTCAAAGGTTTTTTGGCTGGATTGATATCCCAATCCCTCCACTGGAAGCTTTGCTTGGTTAGAGATGGGCTGGATCAGGCTCTGTGTCTTCCATTACTAGAACTTTTTGCTAGTGTCACTGTCAGATTCCAGTTGTACTAGGTTTCTGCCATCCCCACTAAATGACCAGATTTCAAGTTTTCTCTCCCAGCACTTTCTCCCTCCACTTCCCTCCTCCCAACTTGTTTCCTCTGGTTCCAAGTCCTAACTACCCTGAGTCCACCCATGAAATCTATTCTATTTCTTCTTCCCAGGGAAATCCATGCATCTCCTTTTGATCCCTCCTTGTTACTTAGCCATGGAGAGGATTTTTTTTTTTAATTAACTTGAGTATTTCTTATTTACATTTCGAGGGTTATTCCTTTCCGGTTTACGGGACAACATCCCCAACCACTCCCCTCCCTTCTTTATGGATGTTCCCTCCCACCCTACCCCATTGCTGCCCCCCCAACAATCACGTTCACTGGGGGTTCAGTCTTAGCAGGACCCAGGGCTTCCCTTCCACTGGTGATCTTACTAGGATATTCAATGCTACCTATGAGGTCAGAGTCCAGGGTCAGTCCATGTATAGTCTTTGGGTAGTGGCTTAGTCCCTGGAAGCTCTGGTTGCTTGGCATTGTTGTTCATATGGGGTCTCGAGCCCCTTCAAGCTCTTCCAGTTCTTTCTCTGATTCATGGAGAGGATTTTTAAACTCTCTACTGGTATAAGTTATCTTGGGGGTTTAAAATTGCCATACTTATATGGTATTTAACAGAGCACAGTAATTAATATACTGTTATTTATTATTATTAAATCTCACATTTCACTCTTACAGTTGTTTTCCTCCCTCCTTTTTGTTTTTATTTTTGAATCAATGTTTATAATTATTTTGTTTTGATTATACCAGAATTTGTATTGTACTCTCAAAAGACCATTCTTTATATTAAATCTGAGTATTCTTCTCTGATCTTGTTCTAATACAACTCCTGTTCAAACAGGACTTTCATTTGAATAAGGAAGAATTGGCTTCATTGCTGTGAAGAGACCAAGGCAACTTGTATAACAGAGAACATTTACTTGGGGCTGTCTTATAGTTTTAGTGGCTCAATCCATTATCATCATGGTAGGAAGCATAGCAGCATACAGGCAGATATGGGGATGGAGGAGCTGAGAATTCTGTTTTGAGCTGTAGGCAGCAGAGGGGGACTGGATTCCATAGGCAGTTGGGAAGAAGCTTCCTTTCCACACGGGCTTGAGCTCAAAGCTCACCTCCACAGTGACACACTTACTCTAACAAGGCCAGCCCTATCCAATAAGGCCATAACTCCTAATAGTGCCACTCCCTGTGGGGCAAGCATTCAAATACATGAGTCTATGGGGGGCAAACATGTTCAAACCACCACAGGTGAAGTAGCTCTGGTCTGTTTCTTTTTTAATTAATACTACTTTCTAGATTGCAGATGACTCCCTTCTTACTAGTCCTCCAGATATGGAGATGGAGTTAGCGCTGGTCTGTTTCTTTCTTAAATAATAACTAATCCTATTTTGGATTCCCCACTTCATAGCTCTGTCTAATCAATTAGTGCCTCTCAGAATCTATTCCTCCAAATACCATCACACCGACGGGTTGGGTTTCAATATGTGAACTAGGAGACACACATGCATTTTTAAATCTTAGGGCCTTCTTGAATTAAATTACGTAGGAAGGTCAATTTAAACGTAATTATCACAGTCCACCGTAATTGCATATGAGCTTAAGAGTTTGGACTTTAAAACAAGGTTATAAAATAACTCACTTCTAACATTTTGTGACCCAATTTGCGTTAATGAGAAAGAAAAAGTGTTCAACGTTTTCATTTAATCTCAAGTTCTTATGTACTGGAAAAAACGCTACAAGAAAAAAAAAATTTCCCTTCACTGTTTTATCTCACTGCTAATGAGAACTGCTGTGGAATGAACATCACCCTTTCTCTTGGGAATTTCTCTGGCTATCGCTACAGGCAGGATACGGCATCAGAAGAACAAACATGATCTTGTGATCCCTTGGCTAATGTGAACCTCTGAGAAAGATTAAGCAGATTTTGCAAGCAACTAGTTTAAGGTTCAAAAGCTTTGAGGTAGATAAAATGGAATCTCCATGCTGCTCCACCTTGATCCCCACCAACTTGTCTTTAAAACTATGAGTCATTTTCCACTTAGCATGTAAAAACACTATTAAAACAGTGCATTGGTAAGTGAATCAGAAAGTATGTTTCGAGCTGGCGGCAGTGTTTGTTTTGAAGTATTTGGGGAAGATACCAAACTTCTCTGGCTTTCCAAGGTTAAGGGTACTCTTTTGAGTCTTCATGATTGCGAGATAACTGAGGTTGTTTGAAGTTGGCATGGGGTCTTGAGGGCGAGGTTCTAACCATGAGGTCATGGACACAACATTGGATCTCTAGATTCTTTCATGATGTGAGCTGTTAGTTAAAATTAAGGAAACCCACCGAGCCCTAAACTTGTGTGAGTCTTAAGAAAATAAGTTCAAGCAAGAGTTTAAGATGAGAACTTAGCAAATGAACTAACACATTGACTGATCTGTTGTTTCAAAATGAAAACAGAGTCAAAACTCCAACACACAAAAATTCAAAGCTTCTACTGTTTAAACGAAACTGAGGACTTTGGAAGCAGCACCACTGTCTAAAGAATGACAAAACTTATTTGACCTCTTTCTCCCTCTGCATTTGACAGATGACTTCAAGGAGCTCTCACAGAACTTGATGGATTTTATAAATAAATACGGTGAGGCCTGCTGCAAGATATGGATTGCTTTTGTATAAAGGAAATAAGCAATCTTTGAGCCTCCCGAATAACTGGTCAGCAGACTCCTAATAATACACAGTAAACCCATAAAAGTGACAGGATAGGAAAGAACAACATCCAGGAGATCCTTCCCAGAGTCATGAGCATCATGACAAGTTAGGATGACATAGGGCCAAGGAGAGATGTTTAGAGTTTCAAGAAATGAGAAAAATTGCATCACCATAAAAAATTGCAAGTGGATTTCTACAACTTTGAAATGGCCCCAAGTCTTTAAAGAGCTACACCATTGAGCTCAAACTTAAAAGAATTAGAATTGGAACTAAATCTCCAAATGGATAGTGACTGGATTTCACCAAGGAGCCTGAGGTTTCTGTAAATCAGTGACAGCAAAATCTATTGACTGTCATTCTGTCACCAAAGCACCAAGTTCTGGGAGAAATGAAAGAAAATGGAACTCAGTTACTGTCTACACTTGCTCACAGTTAGAGGTTGGGGTATGAGTCTCAGAGCTAACCAGGAGCAAGTGTCAGCATTGTGAAGGCTGGAATAGGGAAACAGCATTATTTGTATTTTTTCCCTCCACATTTCACATTGCTTTTAGGAGTGGGAGAGAAGGGGTTGAGTTTCAGGTAGGGACTTAGCAATTGTGTCTGTGAGAAATGGAAGGCTGTAGAGGTAAAGAAAACTCAGGACTTGCTGCTACCACAGCACTGTTGGCAGGAATGCAATGTTGGCTGATATTTCCTGGCTTTAGATCTCATCTCAGTAGGTCAGAAGCTTTTATGGGGGCCTCTATGATGATTCTTTCTTGAAAGGAGTAGAAGTGCTGTGAACAGAGTTTAATTCCCTTTCTTTTTCAGCAGACAGTGAACTAAATCCATTTTTAGTTAATCTGAGTATCAGAGATTTTAGTGAGGGAGAAATCTGTAGAAACTGGAACAACTGTTACAGTTGAATGATGGGAAGCTGTGCTTGGAAAAGCAAACATGATGACCTATGTTTTCTTTGTATTTACTCATTCTCTAGTGATAGAAATACCATTCTTTAAACAAACAAACAAACAAACAAACAAACAAACTTATTTTCTAGATCTGCTGCTCAATAGCAGCTCACACCAGCCAAAAGGAAAGATCAGAGGCCAGATGACAGTCTGATAATCGTCAGAGAGGCTTCATCCATTAACTCATGGGAGCAGATGCACAGGCCCACAGACAAACATTGGGTACAGCTTCGGGAGCTCTGAGGAAGAAGAGGAGGAAGGATTGTGGGAGTCAGAGGGACTGAGGACACTATAAGAACATATTCCTTGGAATAAACTGAGCAGGGCTCATAGGAGCTCACAGAGACTGAAGTGGCAGTGACCAAGGAGCCTGCATTGGTCTGACTTAGGTACTCTGCATATCTGTGGGACTCGTAACTGTGGGAGTGAGGGCCTCCATGACTTTTTCTCCTACTGAGTTGCCTTGTCCAGTGTTGGTATAATCGTTTGTGCTTAGTCTTATTGTAACTTGCTATGCTAGGTTCTCTTGATATCCTTGGAATGTCTGCTCTTTTCTGCAGGGAAACAGAGGGGGAGTGGTTCTGGGGGAGAGGGCGGATGGAGGCAGTACTAGTAGTAATAGAGGGAGGGGAAACTGTGGTCAAGGTATAATGTACCAGAGAAGAATAAAACATAAAAACTTACTTTCTAGGAAATTATCTAATAATTAGTACCCACTAGTAGTTTAGGCATTGGTAAATAATTGGCTATTGATAGCAAATGGTGGAAATCAACCATAGTCTTTCCTTTTCCTTTCCTCACTATGTCAAATCCCTTAATAGTTATTGTGCGGTTTTGATTTCATTGTCAATTTCACACAACTTACACTCACCTTGAAGACTGGAGTCTTAAGGACTGGCCTGTGAGCATGTCTTTCGGTGAGGCCAGGACTATGAATTGATATAAGAAGACTCGTCCCATTATAGGTGTCACCATTCCCTAGACAGAGGATGCTTACTATGTAAGACAGTAGGAAACTAGGTGGTAACAAGTGGGCAGCAAGGATATGTTGGTCCCTTTCTGCCCTTGACTGTATACTGGATTTGGCTGGCTGCTTGAGTTCTTGCCTTAACTTCAATTCAGTGATTTATTGTAATACGGAATTGGTCACCAAATAAGCTCTTCCTTTCCTATGTTGCTTTTGGTTATAATGTTTTATCATAGCAACAGAAATGGCACTAAACAGTTATTCACTGGTTTCCTCATCACCTAAATGCTGAGGTCACGTAGATGTTATAAGTTTTAAATGAAATGATCAGCATAGAAGTAAGTGCTTCTGGCTGGAATCTCATCCCATGTTTCATGCCCAGTCTCCTTCTCTTGTGTTCTTACTTGCAGTAACACCAAATAACACTTGGCATATAGGCCTCCTGCCCCAAACAACTTGCTTCTATTTCCATTCATTTCATACATCGTTGTCTCTTGTTATCTATAAAGTAATTACTACTGAATTATTTATTTTTATTTATCTATTTATTTTGAGATGGGGTTTACTATTGTGATGCTTTTAATCAAAATAATCTACATAGGCTCATATGTTTGAATGCTTGGTCCCTAGTTTGGGAAGAATTAAGAGGTGTGGGACTGTTGGGGGAGGCGTGTCACAGCTTTAAGGTTTCAAAAGCTCATGCTAGGTGTTCTCTCTCTCTCTCTCTCTCTCTCTCTCTCTCTCTCTCTCTCTGATCTGAGGTATTAAGGAATAACCTGTAAGCATGTCTTTCAGTGAGGCCATGACCATGAATTGAGATAAGAAGACCCATCCCATTATAGGTATTACCATTCCCTAGACAAAAGGTGCGCTCTCTGATCTGCCTGCAGATCAGGATCAGTGCCATGTCTGTCTTCTTCCTACCATGATGATCATGGATGAACCCTCTAAAATTGTAAGGAAGCCCCCAAATAAATCTTCTCTTTTATAAGGATTACCTTGGTCATGGTGTCTCTTCACAGCAATAGAACATCAAGTAAGACGACTATGTAGCCCAAGTTTGCATGGAACTAAAATCCTCTTCTCTAACTTCATGCCCTGACTGAACTTTCAGGCATAGACCACTAACGTTTGATGAAACTTTTTATTTGTTTCCTTGATGTCCAAGTGAAGAAGTGGACATCAGGACTTCACTATTTTTTTTCTTTCTGAAAAATGTGACTTTGGCTTCAGCCAAACTTTAATGGTATGTGATATCAGGCTGTAAGTTTTCCTTCTCTGTTTTCTTATAAATTGGATTGATATGGGAGAGTCGGCTTTAGCATGCTATTTAACAGTATAGTGCAACTTGTTTGAGCAGGGGAAGGAAAGGCGTCTAATGCTAAGGCTTCTTCCATAAATAGATAAATTTTAATTATTTAGAATGGCTTAAGTTTAGTAACTGCAGAAGAAGAGGTTTTTCTCCATCACTCCAGAAACTGCAGTGATTTTACACACACACACACACACACACACACACACACACACACACACAGCCTTATTTTTCTATGGTAATGAAACATTAATGCTTGTTTTCAGACTGAACTTCTGTATATTGGTTAGTTGATACATGTTACTAGCAACAAAGGGATTTGTATTTATTGGGGGAGGGGTCATTATTAGGTACCAGAGATTTTAAATATCAATATTACTTCATTAGAAATAAGTAATCAAAGTTCAGAAAGGTTAAATCTGTGAGTGCTCTGACTGTGAGCTCCTATCTATTCTATTCTAAATTGCAGCCTTGAATCAAGCTTCAAGTCATGCTTTTTCTTTTTTGAAACTGTGTCTCACTATGTATGTAGTCTGGGCTAGCATTAAACTTGGAGTTTTCCCACGTCAGACTTCCAAGTGCTGGAGGTACAGCTGGGCACGACTACCACCTATGATTCCAAATGAGTTATTTTAAATATAGGACACACAAAGAAATGGTTTCTAGACTCACTGGGAAAGAGGGCTGTGAGTGTATTTCAGACACTGGTGAGTGCCAAGGAGTTACGTGAGCAGCTCTGGCCACTACTCAATTGACAATGATTGCTCATGAGTCCTATGTGGGAGGAGGTGGTTTCCTACAGGAAGAAGGTTGGGTAGTGAAGCCACAGAGATCTTCTGATATCTTTGCTAGGCGTAACTTCTGGTCATTTAGGAAGTTGTTTTGTGGCTCCATCAATACAGTATTTCCCAACTGTATCACTGCATCCCACAATTGTCTCTTCCACTTGAGTGATGGCTTCCTGGCCTGGGGCAAGGTCAATTATTCCTTTACCACCAACCTCCAAGGCTGGTCACTTGGCTGCAGTAATGAGCAAAGTGATTTGGGTTTTTGGTATTTTTTCCATTAATTAATTTCTTTATTATTTATTCAATTTACTTCCTGATGGCTGACTTCTTCCTGGTTCCCCCTCACAAGTCTCACCCTCCTCCCCTTTTCCCCTGAGAAGGTAGAGACCCCCTAACTCTGGCACATCGAATCTTGATCAGAGCAAATTAATACTTAGAAATCAGTCTTTGGAAGGCGTGGGACCTAATGATTCTTGAATCTGAAATTCTGGTTGTGGGCAAGGTCATCTGAGCATTCTTAGAATAAACATTTTCACTGTTGCTTGTAGAATAAACAGGTAGAATCTAAAGTATTCCCCGAGAGAGTCATATAATTTCTTTTTATAAATAATTCATTAATTTTATAAGCAGTTTTCTGTTTATAAAATAATAGATATGAGAAAACACCACAAAAATTGGTGAAATTTTTGATTGCAGCAAATAAGGCCATTGCTAACATGTGGGTAGATTTCCTATGAGTCTGGGAATTTTGTGGTAATTGAACTGATAAGAGTTCATATTTGTGTCCTTTCTATCTGTTTAGTTCATATCATGGAGATACCTTCCTAAATTATTAACATTGAGAAAAGCCATCTAAAGCATTTTGAGTTTAATGATGTAATTACTCTCAATACTATTACAAAGTCTCCTAACTAGAAGCACATAGTCCTTGTGTAACGTTCTTCCCTATAAATTAGCCAGCCATGTTGGCGCTAGAGAAATGGCGTAGTGGATAAGAGTGTGAACTGGTCTTGCACAAGACCTGAGTACACGTCCCATCACATTCACGGGGTGATTTACATCCACCCGTAACTCCAGCTCCTCTGGCCACCATGAACCCCAGCTGACACACACATATAACTTAAAAATAGTAAAAACAATTCTAAAAAAATTCATCATGTTTGTCCAAGGTCATGTACCTGGTTATTCACAAGACTGGGACAAGGAAAAAATGAGGGTTATTCTTATTTGACCAAGAGTGTAGTCCAAACAAGGCTTTGTTTTTACACATCCTTGTCCTTGAGGAGGTTTATTAAAATTAAAATGACACGCTCTTTTTTTTTTTTTTTTAAATACAAATGCTTTATTTAACAGTTGTAGGTCATTCCATGGGCTAAGGAGTGGATATCCAGGACCCAGCAGCAAGGTCAGCGCAACCTCCAAGCTTCTCTTTCTGACTCGAACATGGTGAGCACATCACCCTCTCGAACGGGACCTTTGATGTTTCGGATGATAGAAAGGCTGGTGTCATCCATAAACTCCACTCGCACCTGCGTGCACTGTCCCTGCAAACCAGTCCTGCCCAACTCTTTGGTTACCCTAGCGAGCTTGATGGGCTGCATGCGACTCGCGTCCATGATGGCGGCAATCTGGCGGAGAGCAAAATGACACACTCTTAAAGGAGCAACACGTTGTGTGTATTTAGGTTTTCTCTTTTTGCAGGATTCTTTTGTCGTAAAGGAACCGCATGTAGGTAATAAAATGTACCAAGTAGCGCATGCTAATGGAATTTTTTTTGCCTGTTAAAGAATACATCAGGGGTTGGGGATTTAGCTCAGTGGTAGAGCGCTTGCCTAGCAAGCAAAAGGCCCTGGGTTCGGTCCCCAGCTCCGAAAAAAAAAAAAAAAAAAGAATACATCAGCTCTATATCTGTATCAGGTGGAACCCAGCAGACTATCGGTGACAAATGTTATGACATCAGAGCGTCTGGAGGACTTAGTTATGCTGTGGTTTCCACTGTAACAGGCTCAACAACAGTTTGAGCAGGAGTGTGGTCATCCCCCACCTCAAACTTCCCTTGCCGATTGGTAGAGATGAAGACACGGGGATGTGGAAGTCTAATCACTTGTCTTCATCCACAGAGGGAGCGGACTGCACAGCTGGAATGGAAACCTCAAGACCTGGCTGAATCCCTGGCTTTGTCCCTGGGCACAGCCAGAGGCATGAAGCTTTTCTCTTTCCAAGCAGTGAGTAGCAGCTTTCAGGGATTTGTTTGACATTGAATCTGAGCTTTGAGAGGAGCTTTAGCGGGAGGAGAGGGGAGGAATTATTTATCCCTTGGCATACATTAGCATGCGAATAAATCACTTCTGTGTATCGTAGAGTGGCTGGAATCATCCCGTGTACAATATATCCTTTATCAGCAGGTCTGAGTACCAGGGTCGCTCTGAAGGGTTCATGCTTCTCCATTTGCAGTGCTTCTTTTCCTTAGGATTAAAACGTCTACTTATTGTCATTTTAACAGAAAGAATTCTTAATTTGTCCATGGTTAAAGCTTCTAATAGTCACTCTCCCATTTCTTAAGAAATATGGCTTACATTACTACATTTTATGCAATATTGAAATATGGATAATAATCACAAAAGGAAAACCTTATAAACGTCACGAATTCACGTAAATGGCTACTATTTTTATTGCTGTTTCTTTGGTGCTGGAGCCAAAAGGTACTACATATGCTAGGCAAGTGCTTACATGTGCTCTACCACTGAGCTGTAGCCCCCATCTGAGACAGTGGTTACTTTATTTTGAAGACCAAGAAAAAATTCAGTACAGCCAGATGCTTATTGGCTGATGAACGAAAGGCTGACACTACCGACACTACCGGCTGCAATGCCATGTCCTGCAGGCAGTAAAATGTGAGAGTCTTTGCTCACTACTGTAAGGAGCAAGGAGGGCCAAGGTTAGAAGTAATCTAAACGTCAAAATGGTTTAACAATGTCAAGGCAGTTTGGGATATAGAATATTATTAATTTCATGATCCTCTCCAGTTGGACATTTTCACTAATGAGAAAACATCTTCATTTAATTCAACCTTCTTGATATTCTGCAGGTATTTATCCTAAGTTTGTTACTAGCTTCTTTCCAATCTCTGGTAGAAACATGACAGTCTGACTCAGTGGTTTTGATCAGGGGCAATTTTGATATCCCAAGCACTGTTTGCAAAATGCCTAGAGAAACTTTTGGTTGTCACAGCTTGAAGCACTATCCTGTAGTCATTTGGCAGTTAAAGGTTAGAAAAATGTCTCTGAAAAATCCAATAATGAACAAGTTACCTTCCACAATGGTGAGTTATCCAACCCCAATGTCAAGTATCACTGGAGCATAAAATGCCTGGGTTAAAGACTTACTCTCCTATACAACTTCTCCTAAATTATACAAGAAAACATGGAGAATTCCCAAAGAGTCTTCCAAATATTTATTTATGTCCTGATGCTTTAAGTCTTTCTTAAGGTAAACTCACTGAGACAAGCCAAATGGAATCATCTTTATTCATCTTTTACTGATGAATCCTGATCATCACAGTGATGGTTTTTTAGTAGCTGTGATTTCTTTCGTCAACTTGAATGGACTTAGAATCATCTAGGGCATTAATGAAGCATACGTTTGGAGACTTTTCTATGGACGAATGACTGAGGAGGAAAGACCTCTTCTAAATATGAGAGGCTACACCTGTGTGCTGGGTTCACAGACTGAATAAAAATGGGGAAGGGAGAAAGCCAGTTGAGTGCCAGCATCTGCTACTCTCTGCTCCTGGTCCATCAAGATTCAAGGAGTCTGAGTGAAATGCTTCCACTCCCAGGAACTCCTTCATGCTTTCCCAACCATTGTGGGATGCACCATTACAAAGTAAATCTTCCCTTCCTTAAACTGCTTCATACAACCTATTTTGTCACAACAATGAGAAAAGAAATAAACTGTAAGGTTGGTCTTTATATTAAGTCACCAACTATTAATAGTCTCCTAGAAGATCTCTCTGCTGAATGCCCCTCACTATAACTCACTCCTCAGGCAACCTGTTTAGTCAGAGGCCCCTCTAAGTGGTGAAACATTGACAGAATGGTTTATTTTTTTTCTCTTGAAGGCTGTAGTGTCAGAGGTTAGAAGTCTTTGTTTTTCTGTGACCTCATCCTGTGTCTTAAGGTGAATAAAATAGTTTTTTCTTGCCCAATTTCATTAAAAATACAATAGATCTCAAGTATGGAAGGAAGAAATCTCATGAGGTCTCACTCCTAGATTAAGAATCAAAGGTGGTTGGAACTGGAAACTATCATCCTGAGTGAGCTAACCCAATCACAGAAAGACATACATGGTATGTACTCATTGATAAGTGGCTATTAGCCCAAATGCTTGAATTACCCTAGATGCCTAGAACAAATGAAACTCAAGACGGATGATCAAAATGTGAATGCAGATCGCTCCTGAGACACAGCCAGAATACAGCAAATACAGAGGCGTATGCCAGCAGGAAACCACTGAACTGAGAACAGGACCCTGTTGAAGGAATCAGAGAAAGAACTGGAAGAGCTTGAAGGAGCTCGAGACCCCATATGTACAGCAATGCCAACCAAACAGAGCTTCCAGGGACTAAGCCACTACCCAAAGACTATACATGGACTGACCCTGGACTCTGACCTCATAGGTTGCAATGAATATCCTAGTAAGAGCACCAGTGGAAGGGGAAGTCCTGGGTCCTGCTAAGACTGAACCCCTAGTGAACTAGACTGTTGGGGAGAGGGCAGCAATGGGGGAGGGGTTGGGAGGGAACACCCATAAGGAAGGGGGGAGGGGGAGGATGTTTGCCGGAAACCGGGAAAGGGAATAACACTTAAAATGTATATAAGAAATACTCAAGTTAATAATAAAAAAAAAATTATTATGAAAAAAAAAAAAGAATCAAAGGTGAGTAGTGACTGCTGAAAGAGGAATAATTAGGCTGTCCCAGGGATGAAGATAACTTTAACAACACAAAGTAGTCAGCCCTAAAATCAAATACGTGTAGGCAACAAAAACGGACAGCAGATTGCATTAATATATGTATGTGTGTATATGTAATAATAAGAGAACATGAATTTATGAGGAAATAGGAGGAAGGAGGAAGGAAAGGAAAAGGGGATATCATGCAATTATATTTTAGCTAAATAAAATTAAAAAGAAATTAGGCTTGCAGTGCTATAACTTATATAAAATAAGCTGGACAGAAATGTATGTGATCAGATATGCTTTGATAGGTATACTTTTACAAAACCTTCTCTGGGTAGGAGGCAATGAATGTGTACAGCAGCTGCAAAGGTTTCATTTGTGCCTTGGTAGATGCTCCTGCTTATTCTCCGGCCGGAGATGGTCACTAGTCTGCCTTCTATACCTTTACGTTCCTTTGCATTTCCTCAAAAATTTACATCACTAGAAAGTCAAAGACTGTCTTTTCCTTGAGTATTTGTTTCATCACCAGAATTATTTTGAAGTTTATCCATGAAACTAAGTATAGTTTTCAATCCTTTGGTCCTTTTTTGCTGAGTGGTCTGTTATATGGCTTACCCACAATTTGCTATTCATCTCATCGAAGGCAATGATAGTCTGTCTACTCAGCAAATGGTCCTGAGAAAACCCGCAAGAGGAAATTAGATCTCATCTCTAACCCTGTATGAAACTAATTCAAAATGGATCAAAGAGCTGATTAAAGACCCCCAAAACTCTAAAGCTGATAAAGAAAAATATAACCCTTTAAGATATTGGTATTGAACAAATACGTTCTGAATAGCACTCCAGTGGTTCAAAGAATAGCATCAACAAGTGACAATGGGACTTCATGAAATTTAAAGGCTTTGCACAACAATGGTTAAACTAATTAAAAAGTAGCCTGCAGAATGGGAGAGAAATCTTTGTTGCCTATACACCTGAAGGATGATTAATGTCTAGAATATGCAAAGAGCTAAAGTTAAATAACAGGAAATCAAACAACCCAATCAGTAAATGTCACAACAGAATGAGTAGTTACTTCTTAAAAGATGAAGCACAATGGTCAGTAATGGTCAATAACAATATCCACCACACCAGTGTAAATAAACACTGTGCTGAGAGTCCATCCCACCACCAATCAGAATGTCAGTCAGTAAGAAAACAAATAACAATGAATGGTAAGGCTGCTGAGAAAGGGAACACTTATAGACCGTCTAGTTAGAGTTTTCATTGCCGTGAAGAGACACCATGACCAACTCTTATAAAGGAAAACATTTCATTGAGGCTGGCTTACAGTTCAGAGGTTTAGTTCGTTATCATCCTGGTGGGAAGCATGGTGGCCTGTAGGCAGACACAGTAGCTGAGAGTTCTACGTCTGTCACAAGCAGTAGCTAGTGACAGTGATCCACTGAGCCTGGCTTGAGCCTGAAACCTCAAAGCCCATCTCCTAGTGACATACCTCTTCCAACAAAACCTCTCCTACTCCAACAAGATTATATATACCTCCTAAAACTGCTACTCCCTATGGACCCAGCACTCAAACACTTGAATCTATGGAGACCATTCCTATTTAAACCACCGCATATACCATGAATGGGAAAATCAGAATGGAGGCTCACCAAAAAACTCACAGTAGGTCTACCATATGACCTAGCTATACCACTTCTAGCTATACCCCAAACACCCCAAACACAGAGAGATACTTGTATATCAGTTTTTAGTGCAGCACAATTCACAAAAGCTAGGTCATACAAACAAACCGAGTCAGCCCCCAAACAGAGGAATGACTATAAAATGTGTGGCTTATATACACAACAGAATGTTTTTCCAGTCATAAAAACCAAAATTATGTCATTTCAGGAAAATGGGCAACTGAAGATAATAATATTAAGTGAATCATCTCAGTTGCAGACACAAAAAAATTGCATGTTTCCTCTTATTTGAGGGTATAGGCATGATAGATGCATAATGTAATGTACGTACTGATGGCGTAACAGTAGAGACGAAACTGTCTAGGATACCAAGGGAGGGGAAGGGAAACAAGAATTCTAGAGGGGGCATGGTATACTCGCATGAAAATGACCTCTGCAGCCCTGTATGATAAAAATAACTGGAGACAATTATACCATACTGTTTTGAATTTTTTAAATAAAGGTTTTCATTTGTCTTTTTGATTTATTTGAGATGAATTAAACATATATAAATTAAGAAGATTTTAGGCCCAGGTGGTAATCTCTGTTTACCAAAAACATGACTATATATACATAAATTATTTGGCGCCTCCTTTTGAATAGCAGGTAGAAATATACTAGAAAAATATTAAAGCTCCCCACCCAGTTATCTACGCCATGAAAGTAGCACAAGTAAGGAAATGCTAGCTGCCTGTTAGCTGCCTTCTCAGTCCATCTTGGAAATCAAATGGCTTCAGTTTTTCAGCTTGGGCAATGGGGGTGGGAGTGGGGGTGGGCGATGATGTCCCATTCTACTCAGAGAATGGGAGACTGAGGAAAGGTAAAAATTACTGAGGAAGCATCAAGGCCTTGGGTAGCTGCCCAGCGGGGAGTTAGAATAATGAACTGCCTTTCTTACCTGAATGAAGTACTGATCAGGGTTCCGGTTTCGCATTCTAGCGCCCTTTTGGAAGGGTTCCATCTCTCCAATTAGTTGCTAGTGAACACCAAGAGTCTGCTTCCCAAGACTGTTTGATTTGAAGGATATTGATTAACACTTACCGGCCAGAAGATGGTAACAATCTTTTTATTTTAGTGAGTCACCCTTAAAATTGACTTTAAGAGCTTCTAGTCATTGTGGCCAAGAGTAGTAAGTCAAAGCCTGCGTGTCACCCCTCCTCCCCCTAAATATTGGAATTTCTGGTTCCTATAGTTTTGGACAGAAGGGAGCCCATAACCTGGAGGTTTTTAGTCTGTAGAAGCACCACAATAAGAAAGAACACAATGTAGGAAGCTTCGATACCATCGCATCAGCTAAAATATATAGCTACAGAGCATGCCTCATAGTAAACAAAACAAACACTGAGCAATTAATGCGTTCATTTGGTAAACTTCATTGATTCGATGAGGCCTAAAATATTCTCATAGGGAGCTGATTACAGTGGACTTGAGTTTTCATAGCTCACGTCTCCTTCTGGAAAAGTATAAAAGCAGCACTTTTTTCTAAAACACTCATCTCTTATCTTTTGTTATTGTAAAATGCAGAACATATTTTTCTCTTCTTACCCAGAAATACCAAAGGACCCGCTCCGACCCCCAGGCTGCTCACCATTCTTTCTTTAATTGCTTTTACATCATGAAGTCTGAGCGCTTATACTTAACACAGCCCGATGAACTCCACCAGACTGAAGGACATCTGCTTTAAAATTTTCAGTCTGTGAAGGGTTTTTTTTCCTGTTTCACAAGCCTAAAGGGGCAAAGGTCAAACCTTTTCAGCTGCAGATGAGGTCATGCTTGCCGATGGACTGCAGCTGATCACAATAAAAACAGGGTCTCCCATGTGACCAGTCCTCTCCATTTAGGAACGGTGATGTCATCTCTGCTGAGACGCGATGAGACATGTTTAAAACTTGTTTTAAAATGCATAACATTTTCTTCTGATTTCACCATGACCTTTTACATGTTTTAACACAAGGATTCATTGATCATCATTTCAAATGAGGAAAAGATAGATAACACAGACAGAGCTTACATCTTGCACAGGGTCATTCATCTCTATTAAGTTGAGCTCGGCAACATAAGCACTGTAGTCAGCCAAATGATTACATGTATTCTATCAAGGAGCGGGAGGGAGATCATGAGTCCCCACCCTAGCTGAGGAGCTGTGGACAGTGATGGCTTCTGGGGGAGGAGGAATCAGTTTCCCTTATGGGTGAGGCTCCTGATAGGTGTTCCATTCTCCAGTGTATGGTCCAGAAGTACAGACAGCACAAATTGAAGTTGATAGCCTGTTATATGTATATATGTGTGTGTATACAAATACATAATGTATGTAATAACAATGAATGAAAAAAGAGGCCATGAATTTGAAGAGCAGGAGAGCAGGCACGGGTATATGGGAAGGTTTGGAGGGCAAAAAGGGAAGGGAGAAATATAATTAAATTATAGTCTTAAAAAAGTCATAGAATTAGGGAGGTACAGAAGGCTATTACATATTATCAGTCTCGTATGGTGTATCCCCACACTCCAAAGACCCTTACATCTAGGAACATTAAATGCCTTTCTGTCTTGAGAGATGGCTCAGTGGTTAAGAGCACTGGCGGCTCTTCCAGAGGTCCTGAATTCAATTCCCAGTCCCCACATGGCGGCTCACAACCATCAATAATGGGATCTGATGCCCTCTTTTGCTATGCAGACAGATATGCAGACAGAGCTCCCCCACACTACATACACATTACATTACATTAGAAAATGTATATGATACAGTAGATAAATAAGTCTTTAAAAAAATCTTTCATGCTCATAGAAGCAGGGGAGGGAGAAGAGTATGGGAAAGAGGGGAAAGGGGATAACATTTGAAATGTAAGTACATAAATAATCCAAAAAAATATAAATAAAAAAATCTTTCATGAGCTCCAGACCCAGAAGGACCTTTAAATTCTAGCTGTGCCATTTGTCATCTGAGTGATCCTAAATTTTTTGTGTAAGTTGATGAACTTCATTACTCAGTTATGGGAACTGAAGAGTGTAGTGTGACTACCGAGAGCTGTCTCTCACAAATGTAAAACTCTTGCTCGTGAGTGGCATTCAGGAGAATAGGTCTTTGCATGTTCAATGAAGATGTCATTATGCTCTGAGTATTTTCGGCCCTTAGTTGATTGAATCTCGCATGTGCACAGCCTTTCTGCTTTGTTGCACATCAGTATTGTGTAACAGTGTCTTTGGGTATAGTTTGAGTCTGTAAAGTAATAATAGGTACCAATTATGACAATTTATTATTTTAGTGAACAAAGGATAGTTGAACCATGAATCATGCAGATTGGATCTGAGCTTCCTGGTAGCATTTCACAATATTCATTAAAAGCTGTATAGACATGCTTTATTCCTTAATGACCAAGTAGAAAGATCCATGGTTGATATGCAGACACAAATCAGATTATTGTATTTTAATCATAAAGTCTTTTGGGGGTTATAAAATAAGTGAGACAGATTTTTTTTAACAAGTTAAAGATAAAGAATTTTAGTGGAAAACTGACCAAAAATATTGAAGAAAATAGAAGCACCACGTGAAGGAAAAAAAAAAAAACCTCTCTTATAACATGGCCTTGCAGAGAAAAGATTGAACAATGGATGAGATTACCCGCTTGGGATATGAGACTGTGAAATCATTTAAGCATGCCAGATTGAGGAAAGGGCAGGACCATCTCCTACAAATTCACTTCCTAGAAGCACTCGGCAACCTGTGGAAGAAAGTATGGCCGGTGCTGATTACTTTTGCAAGGAGCATGTGTGATCGTGTTATAGTCCAATCGATGAGCGAAACAGAAGAGCAGAGACCACACAATGACACATCCACCTGAACCACGGCATCATTACAATGAATGGGAATGGTCAGAGATAAGTATGTTTGCCTCAAGATGTCTAAATTGTAGATGCAAAGCCATTTATTTAATAAGCAGACACGAATATAAGCAATGTGATCACTGAGACTAAAACAATGCTGGACTTATTTAATAGGAACAGCCAAGGGTACCTTTCCTGTTTAAGGAAGACGTTTACGTACATTGCTAATTCTAAACCAATAAGATTTTCCAAATAAACCTTACATAATGATATCACAGACAGAAATAACAAGTAGGCCTCATGAAACAATGCCATTGTACGGTAAAGAGCCTTGTTTCAGGGCCACAGGAACTCTGCCTTTGCTAAGGCCCCATTAACTTTGCACTTCACTCCTCATACTGAGAGGTGGGGGTTGGTACCTTCCTCTGACTTCTCTCTCCTGGCTTCGGTGTACACATGTTCACCAGGGGAGAATTCATTCGAAATGCGGTGCTTAGATCATAGCCAGCTAGAAGGAACAGAATGGGGGTGGGGGAGTGAGACCAGGGAGGAGTGAGAGAGAGCAGGGCGTGGCACTAGAGTATGGACGGACTTTGGTATCCAAGAGAATTTCTAGAGCCAGTCTCTTCTGGGTACCAAAGAACAAACGTACAGTGGGTGCTGATGTCAAACCACTTACTAAGGGTTTCCAACTCAATAGCCTGACCTTCTTTCCATTTATTTCTGTTTTTTATATCTCATTAAAAAATCAACGTCAAGTCTTTATTATTCATATATATTTAGTGAAAGATGTCAAGGAGTAGGGTGATGTCCTAACCTCTGAACCACCCCTCCAGGACCCTAGCATGCCTAGTATTTAAGAACTTGCCTGTGTGAATAGCTCTCACTCTCTGGCTCTCTCCGCTCTGCTTTTCCTCCATCTCTGTCTCCTGAACACGCTTGTATAAGGTGGCATTTCATCAGCTCTGTCACATGAGCGTGCTAGCTTATCATTTTGCTGAAGAGGCTTCTCTCTTGTGACAACCGACTCTCTGCTTGTGATGACAGCAAAGCAGACTCCAGGGCAAGGATTTTCTTTAGGCCCAGGGTTTCTTAAGAAAATGGATCCTCTCATTTTAGTCAGCCCCAAGTCACTTGCTATGTAATTCTACCGCAAGATTCCGTTTCCCTTTATAAAGTCAGGGCCTTAACCTTTGGCAGTGTTGAGAACACTTGGGAAAGAGCAGCACGTCTATTGTAAAACAGCCAGACACTTTACAAGTTATAGTACCTGAAGGACAAATTAGCTGAGGTTCGTTGGATTAAGAGTGGCTAACAGTGTACCATGGGGAGGTCCAGTTAGCAACTGTGGATTCCAGAGTGGGTGTTGGTTGGATTTGTGATTTGAGACAGGCATCAACGGAGCCTGTAAGGAAAGCGTTTTCCTTTGTGCCTGGATAAACCTATTCTATCATTCATTCTCTCATTCAGCCCCAACCGCTCTCTCTCTCTCCTCCCTGGTCTCACCCCCTCCCCCCGGTTCTGTTCCATCTAATTGGCTATGATTTAGGTACAGCATAGTGAATTCCCACTGGTGAGCATGCTACAAATGAGAAAAGCAAGGAGAAGCCTTCTTTTAAGTTGCTCAGGAGGAAAAACGGGGCACAATTTCCTTTTTTCCCCAGGACAGTATTACCCTCTGCTGGTGAAAGCCTGTAACTTCTCCTATTCGTTTAAGGGCTGCATTGAGACGTGGTGTAATCGGCACACAAAACAAATGGCTTTCAGAATCTACACAGCTCCTACGGCAGTGGTTCTCAACCTTCCTACTGCCATGTCCCTTCAATACAATCCCCTATATCGTGGTGACCCCCAACCGTCAATGTGTTTTTGTCGCTGCTTTATATGGTAAGCATAATGCCTGATATGTGACCCTGGGAGGCTTTGGACCCATACAGGTTGAGAACCACTACTCTAAGGAAATCAAGTGTCACCTCCTTTTTATATTTTCTTAGATGCCTAAAAGGATGCATTTGTGCCTGTGGAGAGGCTGCAGTCACTTCACTACATGAAGCATAGTCTCCAAGCTTGACTCTGTGTGTGTGTGTGTGTGTGTGTGTGTGTGTGTGTGTGTGTGTGTGCCCAAATCCAAACAACCAAAATTAAAATTTATAAGCAAGTTTTAAAGTATTTATTCTTGAAGATGTCCTTTTTTGTGTCCCCAGAGAATTAAAGGTACTGTTGCGTTCCACAGAGGCTGGAATGGACAAATGGACAAAATGTATCCATTAAATTAATTTGCATTAGATCTGGTCAGCGTCTTGTGATGTAAATCACAGACTCCCAGAGTTCTGTCTTCCAAGAAAGGCCAACTCAGTTCTAGAGAAACTGGGCCTCTTTCCCTGCCTCAGCCGCCCTGAGAAGACATCACTAGGCTCACAGAGGACATAGTCAGTCCCCCCATATGTAGGGGTCTCAGCACTAGTGTGATTTTGGCATCTACAGTTAACAAATAGAAGGCAAGAAAGGTGAACAGAAGGAAAAAGAGCAAATGAAACCCTGGATTAGACCCTTTCCTACTGTCTGACAGAGTTGAGGTAACTCCGCCTTTGCTACTTCAGAACAAATATGCTGAGCAGTCATTTTAAAGATGCAAATATTTAAGCTTGTTCTTTGGACATTAATACTCCCCCTCCCCGCCCCAAACTTAGCTCCCAAATTATTTCTGAAAACCTGAGTGGTTTCTCATTTTTATGTGCATGCATATTGAATTAAATATTTGCCTCCTCCTAAGTAGTACTTTGGAAAGTGTTAAAGAAGGGACATGGGGATATAACCGAGCAAGGATTAATTCTCCTTGATCATCACTGAGTGAACCAGACACATGGAACGGGTTTAAAAGAGAATTTGAAGAACAGACATATTGAGGTCAGGAATCGTGAAGTAAGTATGCAGATTCAGGCAAAGTTGACTCTTCCACTAGAGGAAGGGAAACACATTGACCCTTTACTGAACAGGCCAGGGTTTATGTGTCAGTAGACTACAGTCGGTATTGACAGTTACGCTTATATATTTAATGTACAGCACTGAGAAATAGCTCAAGGTCAGTCACAGAATAAACGCAAACCACCCTTAGCATGTCATGTTAGGCACAGGTTTCCAGTGAAGGCACAAATACTTTTCTTTAAGGGAATACCTGTCTGCTTGAGGCTCATTCTTTCATCCATTTTCTTAAAAACTGGGCACATTCCAGGCCTACAATGGAACCCTTGGGATTCTACATCATGATTTCTCTCTCACAAGATCCAGTGAGTTTATGTAGCATTTGCATGACAGTACAGAGTCAGAAGAGGTCATGTCTCTCAAAAGAAGTGCTTACCCATGTGAAGCAAATGTTTTTATTCTTTGCTTATATTTCTCCTTCTGATGGAGAGGCAGTCTAGTCATTTAGTAAAGACTTCCCATGTGCTGACTTGTCTGTCAGGCTGAAGAAAATAGAAGTAGACAGTGTCTGTCAACAAAGCACTCAAATATAGCAGATGCTAATTTAACCCCACAAACTCAGGAAAACAAGCAATGCAGAGGACCTGAATCTGAGCCTTGCAGACTAGGTAGTCTCAGGCCTTGTCTGGTTTCTGTGGTCCCAAGAAAACAATTCGTGGTACAGTTTTGTTATTTCTGGTCCTGAAAGAAGAAGCCGTGTGAGATTTTAAATTTGCTACCCTCCATCTTCATCCACAAAAGCCATCTCTGCTTTTGGTGTTCATTGCCTGGGCTATTTTGCAATGCTGTAGTTAATAGATCCCTGACTGACATGCACACAGCCTCTGGAAAGAACTGAACAAAGATTCCTGTTCAGGGCTGTGCAGTAAATCCCATTAGACTGACGAAGACTCTCTCCTTGACTGCACTGCAGCTCAAGATGCTTAATACTTCTAGACCTTTAGACCGCCAGAGTCACTCTGATGAGCTTAGGTTGCTTAGCAGCAGTGAGACCCTGGCTTTGTCACTTCAGCTAGAACGCTCACTCTTGGCGTATGATTACCCTAGGCAGCCAATCAAATGTCCTGTCCTTCACTGTCTCCCAGATCTCTCATACCCTGCCTTGCCTTTGTTGTGAATTTTGCTGGGTCTGTTTAACCAGAATCTTCTTTGCCCATAAATCTTATGCAGTAAAGTATCCAAACTTTTCCACATCTTTCGACAACTTTCATAAATTTGTCTTCTGCTACGCAAATTCTATATAAATTAAATTATTAAACCAATTTTGATTAATTTTTGAGAATTTCACATATGAGTACTGTACTTACATTATTTCTCTCCCCAATCCAACTTTTCTTAGGTTTTTCTCTAATCCATATCCTCTTTTCTTAAAATAAAAACAAAGACACCCCAATTTTCTGAAAGTGTCAGGTTTTATATAACTTGACATGATTTGATCATATTCATGCCCTCCTGAAAACCTTCCCAGCAATATATTCTCTTTCATCCACCCATCGTTGTGTCTTATTTTAAAAATCCTTCAAGACCAGTTGTGCCCCTCAAATATTCTTTGATGTGTGGCAGCCTATCAAGAGCTACACTCTTGAGGAAACTTTCTCTTGTGACCTCTTCTTGACCCCAAACTCTTCTTGAGATTCCTAGAAATTCTCAAAGTATATGTTCTCTCGTGTTGTAAAAATTTTTTTTGTCTGATTAGGCTTATTTGGTGTGCTGAATTGCACATATAAGAGTGTACTGAAATAAAGAAGAGAAACTTAATGGTTCCTACATTAAAATTTCAAGGGCCATATAGGAATAGGATACATCCAGGTATGATACTAACCATTATTTTAAAATATTGTGCAGTACAGAAATAATCATTTCCCTTGTTAAAGGAACACTCATCAGATCCCTGTCTATAGCCAATTTAAGGCTTATCTTTCTCGAATAGGTTTTGATTTACTCTAATCCTTTCCAAATTGGGTTTAAACTTGAGAGAGAGAGAGAGAGAGAGAGAGAGAGAGAGAGAGAGAGAGAGAGAGAGAGAGAGAGAGAAAGAAAAGGGGAGTTGTGAGATTTCTCACAGAGGTCAAAACAGAATATTGGATCCCAATGAGTTATAGGCATGAGACATCTGACATCAGCGCTGGGAACAGAACACAGGTCCTCTGAAAGAGCCATAAATAATTTTTGACTGCTGAGCCCTCTCTCCAATCCCTCAAATGTGTTTTTAGTCAACCTTAGGATGGAATGCTTCATGAGGGAATTCATTAAATAACTTTGTGGTCATGCCACTGTACTGAACAAGGATTTTCAGAAGTAGAGTGAAAAGGCCGATTGGCTCATGAATATACTTAACCAAGAATTGTGCAGAACAAGAATTAAGGGGTAGAATGAATTGGTATTTGTTTGGTAGGAGGTGTTCTCATGTGCTCCTCTATAGCTGTGATGAAACACTAGGCAGAGGTAACTTGGGAGAAATGTTTATTTAGCTTACAGATTACAGCCCATCAGAGGGAAGCCAAGATGGGAACTCAAATCAGAAGCTTGGAACAGAAATAATGAAAGAACGTGCCTTTTGACTTGCTTTCCCTGACTTGCTCAGTCTGCTTTCTTATACAGCCTAAGGCCAGGGATTACATCACTCACAGTGAACTGGGTCCTCCCACATCAATTGGGAATCAAGAAAACTCCCCAGAGACATTCATTCCCACAGGCCAAAGTGAGGAGACAATACCTCTTGCCCAGTGACTCCAGATAATGTCAAGTTGCCCGAAACTAACCAGCACAGTATTTTCTTGGAACGATGCTGCTGCTGCTGTAAAGAGAGACCCTCCCTCTTTTCCTTAGGCTGTATGTGACACAGCCCTTAAGTAGATTATACTCTCACAATCAGAAATGAAGCAAGCCCTCTTTGATCACTTTCCACTGTCTTGAGAATTCCAAACTATGTGTCCGCTGGGCTCAGGAAGTGGGTTTATAGTCTCCAAATGTTAACTTGTGTCATTGTTTTTGCAGATAACTCTCTCATTAAATGCTTGGCTGCTTGTACCGTCTAGGAAATATCCTCTGGTACCAAGTCTCAACAGATGGTTCAGCTGTCCCGGCTTATAAAACAAGGTGACAGAGTTTGAAATAGACTTCTATTTTTCAGGAAGAATGTTTCTTCCCTGCCCCTCCCTGCTGAAGAACAAGAGGATGAACTGACATGATTCCTCTTTCGCCAAACCATAGCCAGGGTCTTTCAAGCCCTCTACTCTTCTCCATTGAACATCGCTACTTATCATCACTGCATCACCCAGTGCTAAAAATAAATCTAAGCAAGTTGGTTTAGACAGAACCTTTGCCCTGGACAGTTGATCAAATTCCTCACTCCTCTAGATATTCCAACTCCTGACATCCTCTGTGATGGCTTGGCAGCAATCCTTGCAAAACTAGAAGAGGATACGTAGGGTCACATCATTCATGTATCTTTCTCTGTTCCCTCACTTGCCCCTTAAAAGGCACTTGACTTTTGTTTTTGTTTTTCCATTTAGTATATTTTTCTGAAAATGAAAGACAAGAAGGAAATTGTTAGGCACATTTGCTTTCATCCCAAAATGGCTCCGAATCCAAGAACAAGATTACTGCCTTTTATTTCCCTGATGAAAAATGAAAGGAAAAATATGGTTAGATCCAAACCATGACTTGTATCTCAGTAAGTTTCTGTCACAATAAGGCTCAATTTCACTATAATCATTATTTGTATTTTCAAACTTTTGTGAAATACTTCATATTTTTCGATGCATTTTCCCACATGTACATCAAAAATCAGGAAGAGCTACATGAGAAATGCTCTGGTCCATGCTTAGAAGGGACCCTAAGACCAGGTGAGGTCTGGAAGGTCCATGTGGCTTCACTCTAGTGCCTTTTGGAATGCTTGTTCTGGAGGAAATCAGCCACCATATGGAACCTGATTACTTCAAGCCCACCACTCTAGAGAAGACACAGGCAAGTTCTGTGGTAGAGGCTGCCATCCATGTAAGGGAGCAGACACACATGACACATGCAAGCCAGTTCATCCTTCAGATGGCTAATACCATGATGCTGCAAATGAGAACTGCGTAGCTGGGCACTTGGTGACTCCTTACCCACATGCTGGTGACTAGAGCAAAGTGGTGGTTGTTTCATACTAGTGTTTCTTACGTAGTTGGCCAGGAAGTAATGGGAACTATATTAGGAAGAAAACAACATTTTTGGAGGAGGCATTTGAATATGTAATAAACGAGAGAGAAGAGTTAGAGATAGAGACCGAGCCCTTTTGGAAAACCATCCTTTTTTGGGGGTGGGGGCGGTGGTGAACAGAAAAGTGAGTTGAAGGGCCAAATGGAGAGAAAAAACATAGATGGTCTTGACTGCATTAAATCTTGAGGATCCTGAAATCAACACTTACGTCCATAAAAGAGCTAAAACACAAATACTCACTGAACTTTAATCAGATTATTCCAAATTGGAAACAGCTCAGATATCCGCTATCAGGAACATATTTAAAAACACATATTATTTAAAAGAAACAATTTTCTTTAACTTCAAGTAAAAATTTTGTAATGGTTTGCCTTAATATTATTTTTTTTTATAAAAGAAAGAATACATGGATAAAAATAGAGCAGTTGGGAATGGACAAAGCTGTTAAAAATTCAAGTCATTTACGATGTATTCCACTTGAGCTGCTTTTTTTTTTTTTTAAAGTGATTTCCCTGGAGAACAAAGAGCTGAGGAAATGAGAAAATGACCTGGGAGAGATAAGCCCCTACATACACAAACAGCGTTCTGATCGGCATATCATGGGCCAGGTATAATATAAAAATCCAAAGTATTTACATGTACATTTCGAACAACCAATGCCTTTGAGCTGTTGATTCTCTAATCACAAGTAATCACTACAAACTGTTAGACTCTGAGTGGCTATGTGTATATGTGTCTATGAATTTAAAATCTAGCTCTCCTCTATTATGATGAAGTGACAACACACACGTTGAAATGTTCCATTAGCTCAGAGTATACGATGGCAAAAACAGCTTAGCTTCCCATTTTCAAGTGTCATTTCTCCCTTTTCAGATCCATCCGCTGTAAAGAAAATGTTGTGGATCTTTTTAAAAAACCCATTCTTGTGTGAGATCTATCTATCTATCTATCTATCTATCTATCTATCTATCTATCTATCTATCTATCTATCTATCTATGTCATCACATGTAATCAGTTTGAGCCCAACTATGCTCTGTCTTGATGTAGCTGAGAAGTTTCTTTTAGATCGTCTTTATATTTTTCACATTATAACATGTTATGGTATGGATGTGCCAATATAGTGTATCTCTTTATGGTGCTTATACAAATAAAGACATGGAGACATGTAGCCCAATGAATTACTATAGAAGGACCAGGAATTAATTCACACAGCTATAATCACCTGACCTTTTTGGGTTGTTGTTTTTAAGACAGGATTATATAGCCCTTGCTGTCCTGGCCCTTACTCTATAGACCAGGTTGGTTCAGAGATCTACGTCTCTCTGCCTCCCAAGTGCTGGGATTAAAGGTATGTGCTTTACATCTGGCTATAACTGCCTGACTTTTGAAGAAGGTGCCCCAAACCTGTGCCAGTGTATTAGCCACTCATCCTGTCGCCATGACATACCCTGGCTAAAGCTACATAGGGATGGGTTTATTTAGGTTCACAGCTTCAATATAGTCCACTGTGGTGAGGAAGTCACAGGGAGTGGAGCATGAGCTTGAAGCAGCCCGTCACACAGCATCCACAGCCAGAAAGCAAAGGGAAATGAACCTGGTGCTTAAGGTACAGGCATAGGTAAGGGTTTTTGCAAAGACTCCTATTACAGGAAATACAAACAGGATTGTTTGACATGAAAATACTGTGACCAGCACAGCGAAGGACGCAATCTCCAGAGAGAAGAGAGACAACCTATAGAATATAGACAAACACCGTTACCAGCTATGTTTCTCAGGGGGAGCAACTGACATCTAAAATCTCTAAGGAACTCTAGAATTTATATGGTAAAGACCCCGTGTCACATCATTATAACCAACAAATGGCCAAAAAGCTGAACATACAGTTTCCAAAAGAAAACATACAAGCAGCTTTAAAAACATGAAAAAGTACTTAACATCCTTGACCATCTTAGAAACACAAATGCCACCATTCCCAAGATAAAGACAGAGATGCCTTGAACTAACTGACTAGCAAATCTAACTGGTCCAGTGAGAGCCTGACTGTCTCCAAGAACAAGGAGAACAGCAACTAGGGCAGATACCACATGTCAGTCTTTGGTGCACACACACACACACACACACACACACACACTCACTCACACTACATACACAATATACACTTATGCACACACGTGTACTTATGCACACATATATGTATATACATACCATTTACACACAAAACACACCCCACATACAGAAAACAAATATACACATACCACAGACACACATACCATATGTACACATATACTCATACACCACATACATACATACGCACACACACCACACACATATACACACATGCCCATATACCACATACATATACACCTCACACACATACACACATATACCACATACGTACACACCACATACATATACCACACACTCACACACACACATGCACACACACATACCACACATGCATACACACCACATATGCACACACACCACATAACACACAACACAAACACCACACCATATACAGACAGACACACATGCACATATATACCACATATATACACACATCATATATATATGTATATATATATCACACAGACACACATAGCACATACACACATACATACATGCACACACACACCACATACATACTACACACACATACCCCCCCCACATGTACATGTACATCACACATACACATACACTATATATAATACCACATACACACACATCTCTCTCTCTCTCTCTCTCTCTCTCTCTCTCTCACACACACACACACACACACACACACACACACACACACAGCACAGGAAGAAAAGGAAAACAAATGACAACAAATGGTAGTGAGAGTTTAAGGAAACATGAGCTTCATAATACCCCTGGTGGGGGTGAGAGGGGTGCAGCGTCTGTGGAAATCAGTATTACCACCCAGTCCCAGCTCTACCAGCTATAACTGTATATGAACCCAGTATTGTAACTAGATTTAAATTTGTGTGTGTGTGTGTGTGTGTGTGTGTGTGCAAGTTACAAAACTAGGAAGAGGATAATGAGAGAGAAAGAGAGGTACTAAGGGATGTGGGGGAGGATAAAGGAGAATGGACTACATGTGATATGAAAGGAGAACTGTTTGGGGTAAGAGAGGAGACCAAGACTGGGGGAAGCTGGGGCAATGGGGACAAATAATGGCAATGTATGCTGGCTATGTATGGAAATGTTACAATGAAATCCATGACTTTCGTCTGCCAATTAAAACAATAGTATGTGTGCACATGCACATCATATATATCTGTAGAAATACAGTTGGAATGTACATACTTATTATATAAGCATTATATTAGCATCAAAATATAATAATTTGTAGCATGAACTTCTGGAATGGAACGGAAGGACTCTCTCAAGGAATATACAAGTATTTTACAATATACAAATGTTCTATTTTGCAGAACCATGTCATGTGGCTCCTTGAGAAGATTTTCCTGTTCTTACTTCCATGTCTTCATCAGTGATATTATCCCTGAAACACTCTTTAATTTTTATTTTTTTTGCAATTGTAACTATCCCATTTCTTTAATTTTCATTTCCGTCATTATTAGCTAAGCTTAGCACTCAATATATCTTTGGCCAGTTAGTTTTCTCTTCCAAAATTTACCAATTTCCTTTTTTTAGCAGATTTTCAGGGGCTCTTGTCCAGGGAATTCTTTCAGCACCGAGTGGGAGGGCTGTGCATGTGGGTGGAAAACCATTCTTGCCACATCTCCAGTTGGAGCAAGTGAACAACAGAGTATGGAATTAAGCAGAACTCCCTACCAATTGGTTGAGCTCCCTACCAATGCTCAACCCTGAGAACATATATACAAGTAACGTTATTCAGGCTAAGAAGGTTGTGTGTATGTATGATACACATATATGTATATAACATCAATTAATGAATTAAGACGCTATAAACTGAATGAGAGCAAGGAGGGTATGTGGGAAGGCTTGGAAATAGGAAAGGAAGAAATGATGCAATTATAGTTTCAAAAAGGAAAAGAAAATTTAAAATCAGAGACCTCTTAGAAATAATTTTCACCCACACCCGCAGATCCTGGCCCGCAGCAGCTCTCTGCTCCCAAGCCCCGTGGGAGAGAGACCTCACCACCTGGTCAGGTTGGCACTCCTGAGGCTGCAGAGCAGAAGAGACCACCAACACTGCCCACCCCTGCCCACATCCCTGGCCCAAGAGGAAACTGTATACAGCCTCTGGGTTCCCGTGGGGGAGGGCCCAGGAGCGGCAGGACCCCTGTGCCTGAGACACCGCCAGAACCTGAAGGAACAGACCGGATAAACAGTTCTCTGCACCCAAATCCCGTGGGAGGGAGAGCTAAACCTACAGAGAGGCAGACATGCCTGGGAAACCAGAAGAGACTGCACTCTGCACACATCTCAGACGCCAGAGGAAAACACCAAACGCCATCTGGAACCCTGGTGCACGGAGGCTCCCGGAAAGAGCGGCGCAGATCTTCCCGGTTGCTGCCGCCGCGGAGAGGTCGTAGGCAGCACCCCACGAGTAAACTTGAGCCTCGGGACCACAGGTAAGACCAACTTTTCTGCTGCAAGAGACCTGCCTGGTGAACACCAAACACAGGCCCACAGGAACAGCTGAAGACCTGTAGATAGGAAAAACTACATGCCCGAAAGCAGAACACTCAGTCCCCATAACTGGCTGAAAGAAAACAGGAAAACAGGTCTACAGCACTCCTGACACACAGGCCTATAGGACAGTCTAGCCACTGTCCAGAAATAGCAGAACAAAGTAACACTAGAGATAATCTGATGGCGAGAGGCAAGCGCAGGAACACAAGCAACAGAAACCAAGACTACATGGCATCATCGGAGCCCAATTCTCCCACCAAAACAAACATGGAATATCCAAACACACCAGAAAAGCAAGATCTAGTTTCAAAATCATATTTGATCATGATGCTGGAGGACTTCAAGAAAGACGTGAAGAACTCCCTTAGAGAACAAGTAGAAGCCTACAGAGAGGAATCACAAAAATCCCTGAAAGAATTCCAGGAAATCATAAATAAACAAGTAGAAGCCCATAGAGAGGAGTCACAAAAATCCCTGAAAGAATTCCAGGAAATCATAAATAAACAAGTAGAAGCCCATAGAGAGGAGTCACAAAAATCCCTGAAAGAATTCCAGGAAAACACAATCAAACAGTTGAAGGAATTAAAAATGGAAATAGAAGCAATCAAGAAAGAACACATGGAAACAACCCTGGATATAGAAAACCAAAAGAAGAGACAAGGAGCTGTAGATACAAGCTTGACCAACAGAATACAAGAGATGGAAGAGAGAATCTCAGGAGCAGAAGATTCCATAGAAATCATTGACTCAACTGTCAAAGATAATGTAAAGCGGAAAAAACTACTGGTCCAAAACATACAGGAAATCCAGGACTCAATGAGAAGATCAAACCTAAGGATAATAGATACAGAAGAGAGTGAAGACTCCCAGCTCAAAGGACCAGTAAATATCTTCAACAAAATCATAGAAGAAAACTTCCCTAACCTAAAAAAAGAGATACCCATAGGCATACAAGAAGCCTACAGAACTCCAAATAGATTGGACCAGAAAAGAAATACCTCCCGTCACATAATAGTCAAAACACCAAACACACAAAATAAAGAAAGATTATTAAAAGCAGTAAGGGAAAAAGGTCAAGTAACATATAAAGGCAGACCTATCAGAATTACACCAGACTTTTCGCCAGAAACTATGAAAGCCAGAAGATCCTGGACAGATGTCATACAGACCCTAAGAGAACACAAATGCCAGCCCAGGTTACTGTATCCTGCAAAACTCTCAATTAACATAGATGGAGAAACCAAGATATTCCATGACAAAACCAAATTTACACAATATCTTTCTACAAATCCAGCACTACAAAGGATAATAAATGGTAAAGCCCAACATAAGGAGGCAAGCTATAGCCTAGAAGAAGCAA
The DNA here is from genome assembly GCF_011064425.1 of Rattus rattus. Taxonomy (NCBI): domain Eukaryota; kingdom Metazoa; phylum Chordata; class Mammalia; order Rodentia; family Muridae; genus Rattus; species Rattus rattus. The sequence goes on along the minus strand of NC_046157.1, from coordinate 42,308,872 downwards.
GAAACTAATCGTCTTGGCAACAAAACAAAGAGAAGAAAAGCACAAAAACACAACCTCACATCCAAATATGAATATAACAGGAAGCAATAATCACTATTCCTTAATATGTCTCAACATCAATGGCCTCAACTCCCCAATAAAAGACATAGATTAACAAACTGGATAAACGAGGACCCTGCATTCTGCTGCCTACAGGAAACACACCTCAGAGACAAAGACAGACACTACCTCAGAGTGAAAGGCTGGGAAACAACTTTCCAAGCAAATGGTCAGAAGAAGCAAGCTGGAGTAGCCATTCTAATATCAAATAAAATCAATTTTCAACTAAAAGTCATCAAAAAAGATAAAGAAGGACACTTCATATTCATCAAAGGAAAAATCCACCAAGATGAACTCTCAATCCTAAATATCTATGCCCCAAATACAAGGGCACCTACATACGTAAAAGAAACCTTACTAAAGCTCAAAACACACATTGCACCTCACACAATAATAGTAGGAGATTTCAACACCCCACTCTCATCAATGGACAGATCATGGAAACAGAAATTAAACAGAGACGTATGCCAGCAGCAAACCACTGAACTGAGAATAGGACCCCCGTTTAAGGAATCAGAGAAAGGACTGAAAGAGCTTGAAGGGGCTTGAGACCCCATATGAACAACAATGCCAAGCAACCAGAGCTTCCAGGGACTAAGCCACTACCCAAAGACTATACATGGACTGAACCTGGACCCTGAACTCATAGGTAGCAATGAATATCCTAGTAAGAGCACCAGTGGAAGGGAAGCCCTGGGTCCTGCTAAGACTGAACCCCCAGTGAACTAGATTGTTGGGGGGGGCGGCAAGGGGGGTAGGATGGGGAGGGGAATACCCATAAAGAAGGGGAGGGGGGAGGGGGATGTTTGCCCGGAAACCGGGAAAGGGAATAACACTCGAAATGTATATAAGAAATACTCAAGTTAATAAAAAAAAAAAAAAAATTTTCAGAGGATCATGTTTTCTGTCTTATGAATAAGTTTATAAAGGAGCATAACTACTATAAATATATCTGTTATATGAATATATATAAAAATAAATATATATAAAAATAAATCTGTATGTTTCTTTATGTATGGTGGACAAAGTGGTAGAAAAATCCTTAGATTAATAACCAAACATTTGTTCTTGCATCTGAGGTAATGTCTTAGTTGTACTCTGAGATACAAGACTCACTTTCACTCTAAACATTTGCTTCCCTTGCTCCATTTCTAGAATAGGTTAGAGCAGATGGAGGTGCTGAAAATTTTCATCTATTTTGGAGCTGAAAATTTTCACGGTGTGTTAGCTTCTGGTACAAGCTTTGTAGCACCAGGTGAACTGGTTTTCTTTGATTGGGATCATTGTTCCCAGGGCTGTGGAGTGCCCCAGACAGCAGAGATTTTCTCTAATGTGTGACTGCTAAGATAGGATATAGTGTCTTCTATTCAAATAAGGATGTAGCACTGAGAAACTGAGCTTCCAGCAGCTCTTACAGATGTCAGGAAGTATGCATGAGCTGTCCAAGGAACACAGTGAGGTTATAAATGGAGCTCTCCTCTCACCACGAATGGCCAAGACAGAGCCAGCTCTGCTGTCTTACAAGGAAAGAAACATTCCTTCCCTACAACACTGTCATTTTCCTTGCAAGGCTTCACATTGTCTCCTGCTTGACAGAAGACCCTAGCTTATGTTTGTAGCTTGCAGGTGCTTGCCTCCAGCTCCTTACTTAAGAGGCTTAACAGAAATGATAATTTAGAGGCCACTTGCTCCTTGAGTTCAGAGGACCCAAATGTCAGCCAGTAGCGGAGTTACATGCCATTGGGTACCTGATATTTGTAACATGACTGGTCCCATAAAGTGGGAATAAGGAATGGGCAGACATGTACAGTGAAGCTGGGATTAGATGCCATTCCCAATGCCATCATTTCAACCTAGAGCCTCAGCACATTTGTGTTTATCAGGTATAGCGCAGGGTTGGGACTAGTCTGTCTAGGCAGCAGGTCCCTGGGTGGGCAGTCTCAGGCTGTAAACAGCCCAGAAGAGGAAGCCATAGTCTTTTGTACACACGCTGATCAAATCAATCATTCATAAACACACTCGACATTCCCGAGGAAAGCATTGCTATTTCTCCTGATCATGGCCCATATGAGTGATGGCTTTGCTAATTTCCCATGAGTCAATTGACATTAGAGTCCTTGAGAGACAACGATTATGTCAAAATACACATTTACTCAAGAATGTCCCACATTTGTGGCTTCCTCTGCTCTCTAGCGTGCTGCATTATTCATTGGAGGTGTTTGCTGTAATGGAGCTCTAGACCGGCCACTTTCTAGCCCCTCTTCCCAACCTCAACCTAGACAGGTGTGGCTTGATATCTACCACTATTAGTTGGCCTAACCTAATCTTAAAAAAATATTTTTAATGCATTTTATTTTTCTCTCCTTAGTTTTCCCTCCCTCCCTCCCTCCCTCCCTCCCTCCCTCCCTCCCTCTCTCTTCTCTTTCCATTCCCCCACCCACTCACCTTCCCTATCCCCATTCCCCCTCTCTTTCTCTAAGGAGAAAGGGAGGCCTCTCATGGATATTAACCAGCCATAACATATCAAGTTGCAGTAGAATTAGGCACATCTTCTCCAACTGAGGCTAGACAGGAAGCCTCTTGCAGATGTATTGTGTGACAAACACACATAGAGATATATGGAAGGATAGATAGATAGATAGATAGATAGATAGATAGATAGATAGATAGATAGATAGATAGACAGATAGATAAAGTGGGCAGTTTAGATTAGGGCTCACCCTGCAGTAGACTTTAACCACCATCCCAAATGAAATTGTTTGAGATTTGAAGGATTCATACCTCCTTGTGAAACTTGGGCATGAGAGCCATACTGTGAGTGTCTCAGGGTTTCCATTGCTGTGAAGAGACACCATGACCAAGACAACTCTTATAAAAGACAACATTTCACTGGGCCTGGCTTACAGGTTCAGAGGTTCAGTCCATTATCATCATGGTGGGAGCATGACAGCATCCGGGCAGGTAGGTGCAGGAGGAGCTGAGAGTTCTACATCTTCATCTGAAGGCTGCTAGGAGAAGACTGACTTCCAGGTAGCTAGGATGAGTGTCTTAAAGCCCACACCCCCAGTGACACACCCACTCCAGTAAGGCCACCCCTTCTAATAGTGCCACTCCCTAGGCCAAGCGCACCTAGGCTAAAGTCAGGCAAGAGAATCAGAGACATCCCCTGCTCTAGTTGTTCGGGGACTCATATGAAGAACAAGCCATGTATCTGTTACATATGTGTAGGGTGTTGAGACCTATCTTTGGTTAGTGGTTCAGTCTCTGTGAGCCCCTATGGATCCAGGTTAGTTGATTCTGTAGGTTTTCCTGTTCCACAAGATTCCAGGAGCTCCTCCTAATGTTTGGCTGTGTCTCTCTGCATCTGTTTCCTTCAGCTGCTAGGTGAAGCCTTTCAGAGGACCGTTATACTAGGCTCCTGACTGCGAGTATAGCAGAATATCATTACTAGTGTTGGGGGTTGGCTCTCTTTCATGGGATCAGACTCAAGTTGGGTCAGTCATTGGCTGGCCATTCCCTTAGTACCGCTCCATCTTTATCCCGGCACGTCTTGTAGGAGGACAGATTTTGGGTTGAAGGTTTTGTGGATGGGTTGGTGCTCCCATCCCTCCATTAGAAGTCTTGTCTGGTTAGAGGAGGTGGCCATTTCAGGTTCCTTCTTGGACTGGAGGGGTTTGTTGTTGTTGTTGTTGTTGTTGTTGTTGTTGTTGTCGTTTTTCTATTATATTCTGTAGGACTGGATTTGTGGATAGATATTGTTTAAATCTGGTTTTGCAATGAATGTCATATATTCTCCATCAGTGGTGATTGAACGTTTTGCTGAGTATAATATTTTGGGCTGACATCTATAGTCTCTTAGAGACTGCAAGACATCTCCCCAAACCCTTCTGGCTTTCAGAGTTTCTGTTGAGAAGTTGGGTGTAATTTTGTTAGGTCTGTCTTTATATGGTACTTGGCCTTTGCTCTCGCAGCTTTTAATATTCTTTCTTTGCTCTGTACATCGTGTTTTGATTATTATGTGCTGGAAGGGTTTTCTTTTCTGGTTCAATCTATTTGGTCTTCTACAAGCTTCTCGTACATTAATGGGCAACTCTTTCTTTAGGTTAGGGAGCTTTACTTTAATTCTTTTATTGAAGATGCTTTCTGGCCTTGGAGCTAGGAATCTTCTCCTTCTGTGCCTATCATCCTTAGGTTTGGCCTTTTCATAGTGTTCCAAATTTCCTGGATGTTTTGTGTCATGAACGTTTTAAATTTTGAATTTTCTTTGACTGATGTATTGATTTCTTCTATGATATCTTCAGTGCCTGAGATTCTCTCTCTCATCTCTTATATTCTGTTGGTGATGTTTGCATCCATAGTTCCTGTTCTCTTTCCTAGGTTTTCCATCTCCAGTCTCAGTTTGTGTTTTCTTTATTGCTTTTTTTTCCATTTTCAGTTGCTGGGCAGTTTTATTTATTTCCTTTCCCTGCTTGATTATATTTTCCTGTATTTCTTATAGGGATTTATTTATTTCCCCTTTAGAGGCCTCTATCGTCTTCATAAGATTGGATTTAAGGTAATCTTGTGCTTTGTCTGTGTTAGGATATCCAGGGCTTGCTATACCAGGATAGTTGAGATATGGTGGTGCCACCTTGCCCTGGCTCTAGTCTATTGTGTTTTTAAACTGGCCTTTAGACACCTTGTTGTTCTTGATACTGGCTGGCCACTCGGGATGCAGGCAGATTTGTGGGTTGGAAAAATGGAGTTCAGGGGAGCCAATGCGGCTTTCTGCTGTTAGGTGTGCTTTAGGCATACTTGGCAGAAAGAAGATTTGTGGGGAGGGGTCTAACCTGAATGTTGACTCCTTGGATAGACAGGCAGAGCTTTGTGCTGGATAATGGAGCTCAGAGGACAGAGCAAAGATCACAGCTTCTGGCTGCGCCCTAGGAGGACCCAACAAAGAATAGACCTCAGTAACTCTCCAACATCACATGCATGTACAATGCTTTCTCTGCATAGTCTAAACATTCCCATTCCTCCTGTGAGCATGCTACAGCCACATCCTTGAATATCAACAGACCGTGAAACGTTTGCTGTCTTTTCACTCTTCAGGGCCCTTACAGGTGAGCAGATCTGGTTGAGTACTGGGAGACCTGGGAGGGTTCAGGGCTGCCAGGCTGTGGTTCCTGCCATAGTGCTGATGACTATTCCTAGTCTTAAATCTCATTGTAATAGAATCATACAGTGTTTACTCTTTTGTCAGATCTCTATTCTCAGCATAACATTAAGGATGCCTATCAATGTTATCGCGTATATCAGCAGATTGCTTCCTCTTCTTGCTGAGTGACAGTTGGTGTATAGAAAAACCATGATTTAGTTGTGCTGATTTTTGTCTATAGAGATTTTGGTATTAATGTTTTGTAAGCTAAGGTACCTGGAACATGTGGACAAGTGTTCTGTGCATGTGAGTTTGCACATTTTCGGGGTAAATGCATGTAAATGCACATATGAGTTATATGTTTAGTCAGTAGGTATTATGAGAAAGTGCTAGATTATTTTTCAAAATGGCAGCGCCTTTTCATGACTTCTCTTCCAAAAACACATGACCCTTGGTTTCTTGGCACTTAACTGACACTTAATAATTTCAGCTACTCTATTGGACATGGCATAGTATCTTGTAGTCTTACTTTTTATTTTGTTGTGTTTATTAACGATTCCTGTATTTCTTGCTATGTCCAAATATTTAGGTGAGTTTGTATAAATTGCATGGTAAGAGTTTATTTTTATATTCTTAATTTTTTGTCAGATATATGTATTTTTTCCTGTTTAAAATCCTTCATCTTTTAATTTTCTTAAATTAATATTTTAAAGTTTTTATTTATTTAAATTTGTGTGTGTGTGTATCTGTGTAAAGAAAGCTAGAAAGATCAAAATAGAAGCAAAGTTAGTACTCAACTGTAATTATTTAAGTTTTAATTGCCTTTTCAGCAGCTTTACATTGCAGAAGGGAATGTTACCTGCGTAGGCACATCACCCTATGAAGACATGGGAATGATTTTCTTCTCCTGGGAAGCCATGCCCATTCCTTTACTTTTCTTATCAATTAGTGATGACTATTAGCCAGCCTGTCTTTCATATATACAAGAGTTCTTTTTGTTTGTTTTTTTAAGGATTGTTTCTGTGTGTCATAAACCAGAGTTCCTCAACCTTTCCACTGTAACAATTCCATTAACTTGCTAGTGTTGGTACAATGAGATACCACAGACCAAATGTCTTCTACAATCAAGTTTTACTTCCCCAACAACTTTGGGGATGAAAAATCTAAGGTCATGGTATCGGTGGGTTTGGTTTCCCATGAAGGCTCTTCTGTCATATCTTTCCTGTGCAGCCACTGGTGCCTGTCTGCATGTAAAGGTCTCCTTCTAAAATATGAAGAAGTATTAAATTAGGTTCCATCAATGACTTCAGCCAGTCTAACTCAGTCATCTCTTTAAAAGTCCCTACTCCAAGTAGATACTCCTGAGGTATCTAGGTACTTGGGCTACAACATACAGGCTTTGAAGTGACACAGTTCAGCCCATAGCAGCAGTTCCTTGTTGTGGGTCCTCCTCTCTGTTGTTAGTCGTTTACGAGAATTTCTTGTTTTTACCTCCAATTATTTTTATTAGACCTCTCTAACTATGACAAACAAAAATGTGTTTAAGCACAGCCAAATATACAAGGCCAAGTACACACAAAGGTGTGTAAGAAACTCACCCTTTCCCGGAAACTAGTTTGATAATTTGTTGCTTGCTTACTGCCTGTCACTCATTTCACCACAATTAAGTAAAGTCACCCCATGACTGAGATGGATGTTGAATATAGACACTCCCTGAATCTGAAAACAAAATGAATTTCCTTTCTGTTACATCACACGAGCTAATAATTCAGTGATAGTGACTTTAGGTGATCTTTAGAATACGAATTCCTTGGTATTCATTCAAAAGTCAGACAGGATAGTCTGTGTACCATTCTGTCTGTCAGTCTGTCTGCCTATATCTTTTCCTTCTTCATAATTCTCTTAAAGTCTAAACCAGCTATAGTGAAATCTCATTCCTGGCCTTCCTCTCTCCATATTTGTATTGTAGCATCTTTTTTGTTGTTGTTGTTTTGACAGTGAAAAGCCTAGTCTTATCTGGGTTTTCACTGGCTCTATTAGCCTAATCCACAAAGTGCATGTCTCCGTTAGACTGATAGTCTCTGATGCCCCTCAGCTACTCCTGTGTGGGCAGCCTTCTCACCCAGTAAGCTTTCCATGCCAGACTGGAGACCGTTGCATGGATGTCCATCTTGCTGCTCTTGATGACCTGTGCTAGGAGGCTCTGCTAAGAGGGTGATCTCTTTATCCTGCTTGGATTTTGGCATCTCATTGTAGCTTATTTAGCTTACCCCTCTCCAGTTCTCCCATTTTCCTCCCTTTTCATTCTTTTTGCCTATCTTTCAAGCCCTGATATTCTCCATTTAGCAAGTGTGTTAACTTGTACTTAGAACACGTTAGGTTTTCGTCCCACACTGTTAATGGAAGCTCTCCAATCTCTTAGATTCCTATGGCTCCTGATGTATTGATAACATGCATGGGTAATTTTTGTGTCAACTCAGACTGGAACATATTGCTCTCCACCTTCTGGCATAGATATCTACCTTTCTTAGCTGGTGGCTGACATTGGGTGGATTATTTTCAGGCAGGAACAGGAAGGGAATAAAGGGGGAAAATCCTAAGGAATTCAAGTGGCTTGAAGAGGTGTTGATCAAGGAAGACCTATTCTAATTAATACCCATCATCTTTCTTCCTAGTCTAGACTATTTCTATCTATGACAATATCCTATACTTCTATACTCTTGAGTGAGAGGATGATTATCATCAGTGAGCATCTGCTAAGTAGACAGTTAGAAAAAATATTGTAAAAATTTTCTTAGGCCTTGAGCGTTTCTTCACTAGCTCAGTGTCCTAAAGACCATTTTGTTTGGAATTGTAAAGGAGTCAGATCATTATAAGGATAAAGAAAGTCTCCCCAGTAAAAAGTGCCATCTTCTCTAGGGTCCCCGCCCTGGGGTTCAGAGAGACTACTTACTATGTTGCATAGAGACTACATCCTGGCATTCAAACCCTGTATAAATCTTGGAAATCAAACACAGATGCATTTCTCAAGAATTGTCATTAATTCCTTGTTTCATTAGACAGGTCCCGGAGTTTTGTTTCTCTTTTAGTGAGACAATCTTTCTCATTTGCCAGAATAAACAGGTCAGTGGAAAAAATTAAAACCAAGAAGTGCTGCATTTTTGCAGGTGAAAACATTCATGTAAGTACCAAGCATTGACTTATTTCTAAAATGATATTATCTTTATTAGAAATACTCCAAAGGGCAAAACTGTGGAAATTAAAATACAAGAAAATGTTGGCTTAAAACTATAACTAACTAGATCATTTAAAAGACAATTATTCATGCTGTTGACATTTGAAATAAAATAATCATGAAAAATAAGCGTCTTGATTATTTTTGGTGGGAATTCAGAGGTTGGCTTATTGGTCCTAAAATTTAATAAAATTAATTGGAATTTGTGCATTCTTGGAGAAAGAAAGATTGACCAAGTACCTCTGGAGTACTTTCACTTCATATTTTCCCAGACCGATTTTATTTTCTCTTTCACCAAATGAAATATCAGTTTTTACACTTCAAATTTATGGCTATAATTTTATGATAAACCATTAGCTTTGTTCCCAATAGTCACTTGGCTTAATTCATTCTGTATTTTATGGACTCAAATGACTTCAGCTGGATCATAATCAGATAAAGTTATCAATTGTACTTGGCCTGGAAGGCCAAGGGATCAAGCGTGAACTAGACAGGACAAGATGTCCTGAGATTGGAGTTCATGCCCCCGCTCTGTGGAACCCCAGCTAAGGTATTTTTCTCTATGACTTCAGTTTCTCTTGTCAAGGGGAAGGTGCAAATATGGAGTCTGCCCCCCCTTTGATTGCTTTGTGTAGTGTTGAAAACTGTGATGTCAATGGTTGAAGATGCGCAATACAGAAGACCCTTCTATTTTATATTCAATGACCTCTGTGCTCATCTAGACAGACATCGAGTAAATTTCTTGTTTTCTACATCTTTACTTCCCACATTCCCTTTCCTTCACACCTCTGGCACTAATCCTCTGGTGCATCTATCCTGGAGAGTTTGTGAATTCACCTTGTGTTTATGCTTATTTTTCTTATTTTCTTCAGTTTTTCATTGAGCTTAGTTATTTCTTCTTTTGTGTCATAAACTTTATGTCATACTTTGCCTGTTATTGCTATCAATATATTTGACTCCCCATTCTCCTACTCTCCTGCTAGGCAAACATTATAACACTGAGTTATAATTCAGTGCCTTCCCATCTGTTTTTATCAACAAAATTTTATTGTCACACAGACACACTCACGTGTCACCTTACCGTGAATGGGATTCCTGTTGTGGCAGGATGGATGACTCTGAAGGACAAGCTGTGAAATAAAGCAGACAGAAGAAAGCTATATGATTCCACTTATCTAGGGAATGTAAAAAAAAATTACCTTCGAGAAAGCAGAGAGCAGAATGATGGCTTCCAGAAGCACTAGGGGAAGGAAATGGGAAGTATTGATCAGAGAGCATGAAGTGCCAGTTATGTAGAGTGAATAATCTCTAGAGATCCAGATACAGTGTTCATCATAAAGATAATACAACCAGCTATTCTTTGTTGTATGATTGAGCATTTCTAAGACACGAGGTCTTAAGAGTTGTCAACATCTGAAAAAATTAGATATGTCAAATAGCTTCACAGTAATCAATTCATTATGTATAAGAAAGCATCATTTCAATAAGCAAAATAAACAACTTTTATCTCTCTCTGAAAAGGACACATACACCCTTCATAATTTAACTTATTTAGTATTTGCAAAGTGTGATAAGAATGCTTGATAACTTCTGGTCTAGAGACCAGGGATAGAGTGCTGTAAAAACCAGAAGAGAACAAAACAATAAATTTATAAGTTTTCTTTTATTTTGAAGGAAGAAACTCTATGATTGTGTGTTTGTATGTGTGTGTGTGTTTATATGTATGTGTTTGCATGCATATGTGTGTATATGTATGTGTGTGTTTGTGTGTGTTTTTATGTATGTGTTTGTGCATTCGTTTGTATGTGGGTGTGTGTTTGTATGTATGTGTTTGTATGTATATGTTTGTATGTATATGTGTGATTATATGTGTGTGTGTGCGTGTGTTTGTGTGTGTGTGTGTGTGTGTGTGTGTGTGTGTGTGTGTGTGTGGTGGAGGGGGGCTCTAAAAAAGATATCACATACTCTGCTTTATCCCTTTCCATTCACTCCCATGAGACCGTAGGTTCTGTGGGGATGGAAGCTACAGTTAGCAGCAGCCAGCATGCTCCAGAGATCCTCCTATCTTCCCCAGCCCACCTGCCCTGGGTCCCAGTGCACAATGTGGCATGTGGAAACAGACAGCTTCTTACATGGGTGTTGGGGATTAACATCATGTTTGGGCAGTCCTACCCTCTGAGCCACTCCCAGCCCTTGAAGGAAGACACTTTTAAAAACTTCATTGATTTCTTGTGTTTCTTTATAATACAGTTCCTTGTCAGGAACTGCATAGACTGGAGACTCGTGTTGATGCAGAGATCCATTGTTTTAACAGACAATAAAGGAAGTCCCCTGCTGTTGTCAGCTTTGATTATCTTGACAGTGCCAAATGTGCTTATATTTATTCTTTACATTTTCTTTATTCTTATACATTTCCTTCATGAAGGAAAACAGTCCAGTCTTCCCAAACCATTAAAGAATATTAGACAAATAGGGAACAAAGTGTGATACCAGGCAAAGTCCAACAGGTGGCTGTATTTCTCAAAGTTTCAACACCAGCCTGGTCTTCTGTGGCACGGCGATGTTCTTCCCAGCTTGTCGTTCTCCTTGGTCATTTGATTCCGGGATCACCAGTTTTATGACAAAGGGCTGGCAGGGTGAGGTGGGAGGCACACAGTGAGAGGTTATCACACTAACAGACATAATTTAGTTGATTTTATCCAGGTCAGTTCCTTTATTGATCACTGCACAATATGTTAATCAGTAAAAATTCAACACTTCTGCTTCATCCTTCCATAGGTAGTTTCATATATGTTATTGGTTGAAAAGTATTGGCTAAGTTAGAACATAAGTTTGAATATTCATAGCAACTTCTAAGAGCAAATGAGATGTCAGTTTTGCTCACTGAAAAATTTTCCATTAAAGCTTAGAGGTATCATATATTAATGCTTCCATGTATTAGTTCAACATACTTATTTAATTCTCTGTGTGTGTACATGTGCACACGCGTGTGCATGTGTGTATATCTCTGTGTGTGAGAGTACTCATGAATGTATGTGTATATTCATGGAGGCCAGACAACCTTGGCAATTGTTCCTTGGATACCATCTCTGTTGTGATTGAGAGTTTGTCATTGGCCTGGGGCTCACCAAGTAGGCTAGGTTGGCTGGCTATCAAGTCTCAGGGATTTGCCTGCCTTTGCCTGCCTAGCATTGGGATTACAAGTGCATGCCCCCGCAGATGGACATTTTTACTTATGAGAATTGAATTCAGGTCTTTATGTTTGCGAAGCAAATACTTCACTAAGTGTACGACTCCTTAAGCCCTGTTTAATGATTTTTATATACCAGACACTAGTAGGTGTGGAGAGGTCTGCATGGAATGTAACATTTACTTACTTTTTTGTAGTTCTTCTAACAATTCACTGGCAAATTTATGCTAGACAATGTAGGCCAAAATTCAAGCAAATTTCTCTGAGGTAAAATAAAGGGTCTGAAAAGGTTTTTATTACTTTCTAGAGTCTAGGGAAGAGTCCGTTTCCTTGCTCTCTTCTGAAACTAACACTCTGTCTGCATCTTCAAAGCCAGTAATGTAACATCTTTATGACCTCTGCCCTTCATCGTACATTCCTGTGACCATAGCTAAAACAGTCCCCAACTTTGCAGAACTCATGTGCTTACATTGGACCCATTTGGATGATCCAGATTTAGCCTCCAACTGCAGGTTTGTGTCTTTAATTATACTTGACAAGTTACCTCTAACTTAAGTTTTGGGCATCTCTGAAGGGAATCTTTGGGGATGAGGCTGAGACTCTTAGGTGGAACTTGGGGACTAATGCTATGAGTCACACACAGTGACAACAGGACAAGCAGAGAACTCAAATGACTAAAAAGCTGGATGAAGTCAGTGAAGGTCTGAGGCATTCTTTCTGATGTTAGCTTATGTGAATTCTTGACTCCACATTCCAGGTATTGCTACATATTAAGAAAAATTAGGAATCCTCATTACGTGAATTCTACCAGTTTTTAAAATGTAAATATATATCTTGAGGTGTTTCGTTAGAATTAGAACCTGAACTGGACACTGGAATTCAAGTAGTTTATTTAGTAAGTCTTTGGGAAAACTAGATAGGGTATGGGAGACACAGACCAGGGAAGGGACAATAACAGTTAGGATATAGTGTCAGGCACAAGAACTATATTCTGATCTCATGGGGAATGCTGGAGCAGGTACTAACTCATAGTGTCTATCAAAGGAAACTGGGCTTTCCTTATTGGCCACCTTTTGTTCAGAGCTTCTCCAGAGGCATGTAAACAGCCTAGCTTTGAATGGATGACATTGAATGGATGACATTGAATGGATGACAACAATTGGAACTGCTTGTGATTTTTATTGAGTGGCTTCCTCCTTACTTTCTACGAGACACAGGATGACTATCTAATGAGCTTAATTGGTTTTTGTTCTGTAAGGTTTCAATTTTTATTTTCCAAATAGAAATCATATGCATTTATGATGTTCAAGGAAAGTATTTTGATATATATTTGTATATGAAAGGTTAATTAAATTGATATATCTACTGCCTTATGCATATTTTTATTGTGAAGAATGACTAAATTTTCTTGGTTAAGCATTTTCTGACATATTTCAAATGTGCTATGCTGTGGTAACTTTTTAAGTCTTGAAAACTTATTCCCTGTGCCTAGCTGAGACACTTCTTTGAACAACAGCTTTCAAAAATTCACTCCCCTGCCTCTAGCCTTTTTTACTTCACTTTTACCCACTATTTTACTTTCTATTTATGTAAATTTAACTTTCTTAGATGCTATGCAGAAAGGAGATCATGTGGCATTTCTGGGCCTGGTCCAATTTACTTATTAACACAATGTCCTCCAAGTTCATCAATGTTATCAGAAAGGAAAAGATTTTATCCTTTCAAAGGTTGAGTGAAACCCATTTCTTTATCCATTCATCTGTAAATCGACTATTTGACTTGTGTTTTAATGAACATAGGAGTGCAGATGTCGCTTTTAACATGTCTATTGCAATTCCTTAGCATACATAACCAGGCATAGGATCACAGTGATTCTGCTTTCAGGGACTTTTGAGGAACCTCCATACTAAACATCCTTAGTGGTTATACAGTTCTACATTCCCAGAAGCATTCTCATGTTCTCTATCTCTATGCCAGCTCTTATATTTTATCTCCTTTTAGTCATTATACTAATGTGCGAAGTTTGATTGTTCTAATTTGAAGTGTTCTTTTACATCTAGCACAGCACATATGGATAATAACTTACAGGTCGATAAAAAGGCTTATCATTTAGCCTTTTGAATATACATTTACAGTTCAAAAGATGCTTGGAAAGGTAGAGCAGGGACTCTCTTTGACCCTTTCTTGAAAACACTATCTATTGTCTGAGATTCTTTAAAACTTAATCTCTTTCCAGATTTTAAATTGGGAGATTTTAAATTACAGTTTCTATCTTACTGGATGTAGTGAAGTTTATTAAAATTATTCATCTTGTTTTTTCTTTGGTTGGTTGTATTGATCCAGAAATTCATAAGCTAACATAGATTATCGGGAATGAAACCCCCAAAACAAGGACCAAAAGCCAAAGTCATTCAATGCAAGCAGTTCAGCTAGACATGCCCTCCTCATTGGTGTGGGTATAATACAGTTCTAGTTCAGGTAACTGAAACTACATAATATGTATTTATGCCTTCCACACAGTGTGAACATTGAATAGTTACAAAGCCTAAGCTGCAGGAGTATTTTGATAACTGACACTATATTATACCAATTCAATCTTGTTAGGAAAACCATTTGCAATCCAGTCTTCTTTTTTTTTTTTTTTTTTTTTACAGAAGACAAAAATATTAGATTTACCTAAATCTAATAGATAGATCTTCAGATAAAATATTATTAAAATGTTTACAGTAAAATCCCACATTTCTTGGTGGTCAGTTTAGAGTGAAACATACAGCCATAGACTGTTCTGAACAGCGTTTCTGAGTCAGTGCATCATTAGGTTCAGACTACTAAGTTATCAGGCGTTCCCACCAAGCTGACGTTTTTCCACAGTACAGCCAGAAGATGCACAGTTTTAATGGCTCTCATCCAAACCCAAATCTAGTCATGCCTGTCCATCTCTTTCGCAGTAGGCTTCCATCTGCTCTTCGGCTGCCACCCTAATGAACACTTCCTCACTCACAGGGCCCAGGGTGGCCTCACCACTCTTGTTCAATAGGCATTTGTTTCTTGGTTATAAGACACTTACAAATGAGCTAGTTCACTAGCAATGCTTTTTGACACATTGTCATTGTCACCACGTGTACAGCTTAGGCACTGTGGATTGAGCTCTGTGCACAATCAACACAAGTACTTTACTAAAAGTGCCATCAACCTTGGGGTTATATTTGAAAGCCTTAGTCCAGATATGGAGATACCAGGAAAGGCCTTCCTTCGCCTTTCCTCTCCCACCTCTGTATTAGCACAGTGACTTCAGGCTGACACTAGCTACAAGAGGTCCATTAATCAAACTTACAATCAGTAGACAGTTCTTCCCAACGACTAATAGTACATTTACACATTACCTTGCTATTTCCCATAGTCTTTGAGCATTAGGCCTTATCTTTTGACTCCTGATGATAGTAACTGAAATGTATGTATTGAGCAATTGTTAGACACTCGGATGTAAACTATACTGCACAACCTTCCTCTCTGCTCCCCACCCCTACCAAGGTCTTTAAAAGTCTTGGGTAGTGAGTGCAGCCCCAGTTGGGGTCACAATGGTGATCATGAGGTCAATTCTTCCTTCTGAGAGAAATGACATGCTATGTATGGCTGATTGAAATGTCCATGGAATACACTGGTCACTTATAAAATGTCCTTTAAACATAATCTGAAAGGTCAACCCTTGAGCTTTAACCAAATTTAAAAAGGAAGCTATTGCTTGATCTGGATATCATAGATGTAAGAATACTGCTAACATAATAAAGTAGAAGTATCAAGTCCCATGCTCAAGCCCTTATGTTCAACAAAATCAGAGGTCTTGTGCAGCTGATGGCATCTGCTACAAGATGTCAGGTTTCATAGGTCATTCTGCAAATGAAATCACTCCCATAAAGTGAGGAAAATATCCAAAAGCACATTGCATAAGCCTCTACTTTTAAAATAGAGGATGCATTTAAAAACATAGGATACATTTTTAAGCTTTTAGAAAGACTTCCAACAAGGGCTTAAGTTTTCCACAACACATACCACTGCACTGAATAAGCTTCACATACCTAAAAATGCTAAAATTGAAAAAAAATGTCAAATAAATAAAAACAGTCTCACAATAATCCCATCCCATCTCCATCAAACCAGTGGTCAGGTGTATGCAAATGTGATGTTTTCGGGGAAAATTTAAAAAGTAACTAACAAAAAGATATGAAGACCTTTGTACTGGTTTCTACTCCCTCCCTGAACATGAAAAATATTTTGCTTCAAATAAAAAAAGATATTTACAAAATGTGTTATTTAGTAAACCCACTTTATACATTGTTCACGACTAAACAATGTCTAGAAAGGCTAGGTGTTTTAAAGAACATTCACAGAAAAGCTGAAAAAAATGTACACAGGTCTCAACCATTGCATCTGAAAGTGCTTTCTAAAGATTCTGTTTTAAAAAAACCCAGAGGTCTTTCTTTGCATTCAAATAAAATGTACAGAAAAATCCTACAGGAATCCATCAGCAATGTAACAAGCCCATGAAGTCACAGAGAGAGAGAGAGAGAGAGAGAGAGAGAGAGAGAGAGAGAGAGAGAGGAGAGGAGGAGGAGGAGGAGGAGGAGGAGGAGGAGAAGAAGAAGAAAGGAAGAGGAAGAGGAAGAGGAAGGAAGAGGAAGGAAGAAGAAGAAGAAGAAGAAGAAGAAGAAGAAGAAGAAGAAGAAGAAGAAGAAGAAGAAGAAGAAGAAGAAGAAGAAGAAGAAGAAGAAGAAGAAAGAGGGAGAGAGTACAATGAACAAAGTAAATTTTTTTTAGCACATACCAACAAAATCTTTTTCTAATATCCCCCACCCTACTATCCTTGGTCCAGCAAACAGTTACAGACAGAACCCTGTTATCAAAAGTGGTTTTCCAAGTCTACTTTCAAACAGTAATTTCTCAGTTTCAAAAGCTGTTTACAGAGTATCATCCTACTCTTCCTCCTTTTAAATATATCAAATGCCTGTAAATATCTAGAAATACTGACTGTTTTGTATCCAGCAAAGACAAATAAAACTGCACATGTGGCATTGGCTGTAATCCGAGGTAGCTTCTACATTTGATCATTGGAACCATTACTTCATCCTTTCCTGATCTCTGACTTCAAGCAGTAGACAAGTATGGCATGTGCAATGCTTGGAAAACAAGCTTATATCCCAACCATTCACAGAGGACGGAGTTTACCATGAAGGTTAACACAAAGTATACAGAATATGCTAGTTTTACTGACGATGTGATCCTACACTGGCAAGTCCTTCAACTTCTTTAGACTAGACTCTAAAAACTCCCAAGGGCTGCCACCAGTGTTTGCTGACCACCATTCTCTCATGCCATGCCTACTGTTACCATTACCCAAAGGTAACACAATCCTACGTGACCTGGCTGGAGCTTTCCCGAGGTCCTTGAGGTCTAGGCTGGAGATCTGGGCAGGGCCTTAAACACAGACGAGTATTCCACTGCTGCTTGGAGGACAGGCCTTAGAATGCTAGAGCTCTGAGAGTTTGCAGGGCTGAGGTTAGTCCTGTCCAGCTTACCATGACCTGAGCCAAGGGCTCAGAGGACCCCTGTGTGGTAGGAAGGCTATGATCTTGGGTCGAACCCCTAACACTTGGTCTTTGTTGATGAAGAGCAATGTCGTTATGCGTTTGCTACAGTTTCACAAAGTACTCTGAGATCTGCCCTGAGGCTCACCACGAAGATGCTCATTTTCTTCTACCTTCAAAGCCCTAGAATAAACAAAAAAATTAGAAATTATCACGCATTACAATATACAGGTCAGTTGTTCAGAACAAGAAATACCTAAATTGATTAGTTTTTAAATTATGACTATTTATAGTTCCTTTGTCACTCCTTTCTGTGTGACTTGCAAAGCAATTTTGCGCTTGAACACATTTGTTGAACACCATTATAAAGTATGTTCACCTTTGGCTGCCTTAAAGCGGGGTGGAAACTGCATCAGAAAGTCTTAGTAGGACAGCTGAAAGTTGAGAAGCCAATATCTTCATTTTATTTCACTGTTCACAGCTGACTGTATTTGGAGAGAGAGGGCAATTGACTCTTTATCCTGCCCTTGGGAACACATGGTGCTGCTCTGGGGATGATCTCACGAGGCTTACAAAAGGAAGATTCTGTGACTGTGCGTTGAAGGCTTGGGCTCACTCCTGAATGCCTAGGCTTGGTCTTGTTATAATTATATTCTCACAATATTCTAGATGTTGCAACCACTATCGGTTGGCCAACTAAACAATAGGTTCCATATGGATGTGTCTGTAGGGTTCATGGTACAATGGATAGTTTTCAGAAAATATTTTAACAGTGCTTAGAGGCACTGAACACTACTAGTATGCTAGTTTGAAGTTGACCCCAAACTCAGAAGTGTGTAGATGTTCAACTCTCATAACATTCTTGTGAAATCGATAGCTTAGACCTGTGTTTGGAGACTACTGCTTAGTAGATCGCATTAGATTTACCAACTTATCTTTACATATCATCTTTGTATTTTAATGTACCAGATCCCAAATGCTGCCAGGCCTTTGAACATGCCAGGTGAACAACCATGGTAGACGGGGAGGTGATTTAGCCAAAAGAGCACATAATACTCAGGTTCTTTCTCAGAAGTGGTCATGGGTTCAAAAGGACACCTGCTTCAGAGTAGGCAAGCTTGACTCTAACTTTCACCAGCATACGCGTGACAGCACATGTATGTCCTAGACTTTGGATATCTGTTTCCTCATCTCCAAAATGAAGAGCTTAGATTTAGACAACTTTTGAAGCTTCTTCCAACTCCGACATTTGCCTCATCCTCTGTTCCTCCACCGAGACAGGCTGGAGACAGGTCAGGATAACGTCACTGTCTCCTCTCTTGCTCAACTGATTTATCTCACACTTGTCTGGCCATTTCTCATCTTAGGAAATCCAAGCTGGTGTCCTGGAGTAGCTGGACCTTGTAAAGGGAGGTGTTGGCCTTTCTCCTACTCAGTTAAGCTATTTGTTCTGTCCACCAATACCATAAAATCATCTTTCTGTTTCCACTCCAGGATTTTTTGCTCTGACTCCTAGACAATGAAGAGAATTGCTTTCAAGATACTCGCTAAGTTTCTTTTCTATAGCCACTTTCAACTGCTGTGGTCTTGGTAAGGAACAGGAAATAATGGACATGTTTGTCTCTGGAAAAAATAGCTACATTTTTTTCCAGCATCTTGACCCCACTGAGGAGAACCTGTCAAAAAATCTTAACTAGGAAAACGAGGACATTCTTATTTTCTAACTGAAAACCATTTCTTGGAGTCTTGGCTTGTTTAAACAGTTCAATATTGTGTTCACAGTAATTACAGTCCTATGTAAGGTTTCCAAAATTTCATTCTTTATCTCAAATAACATATAAGTTCTTTTATCACATAATATTCTTTCCTATGAAAGGAATTATGTGCCTTATACAGGAAAGGGACACACGAGAAAGAAAGGGAAATAGGCTATTTTCCCTTCTGTCCCCGTTCCTTTTCAAACAGAAACATGATTAACATGCATGTGACACGGTGGTGGTAGAAAATGCCTGGTTCCCCTGAAAACTATTAAAACATGTACTTGAGTCCAAAGTGCTACACACAGTAAAGGATCCTGGAGTGTGTCTCAGTAGATCTTGGCCTTTTCAACCTTGCCCTTACCTTTAGATATTCTTTGCTTATGGCCAATTGTTTGAGTTGGCCAATAGAAATATGCAAAACAGCTACTCAGGATGCATCCCCCGTTCATTGCTTAATGTTTGCTAGACATAAAATCAGTTAAATAAATAACATTTTATTTAACTTTGTGTGGTGGGAATGCTTACACTAAATTTATGTAAAGACAGGTAGAGTAGATTGAGAAGATGTCTTTTATATCTTATGATTGCTCAACCCAAGCATCATTGCGGCTGCTGCTTTGTGTTGAATGTCTTCCTTCTCTCTCTCTCTCTCTCTCTTTCTCTCTCTCTCTCTCTCTCTCCCTCCTTCCCTCCCTCCCTCTCTCATTTCCCCTCCTTTCTCTTTCTGTGTTTATACAAGTGTTTTTACCTCCCATGTGTGTTGTAGGACATTTATCAATTCTATTACAACTGTCCAGTCTTCAGTAGTAAGAACCAACACTAGTTCTAGACATTGCCAAATGTCCACAAGGAACATGATCTTCCTTGGTTGAGACCATTGCCCAATCTTAGATAATTTTTTTTTTTTCTGACCTGTTACATCTGTGTAAGTAAGTTGATTGACTCCAAATCAATTGTGTCAGCCAGTTTCATTAAAATAAAACTTGCCATTTTGCCCTGAACTTCCGCTATATTAGTCAAACACATCTGAATTAATTGCTAAGACTGGGAAGAACAGTTGGGAGTAATCAGTGTCTCACAAAGTTACCATACTAACCAAATCCATGAAATTTACTTAAAGGAATATTCTTCATGGATGTAGCAAGTAAACTGTTAAGAATATATGTGTATTTATAAGAAATTTTTATTCAAATTCTTGAAATTTTTTATTTTTCAATAATACATTTTAAATGTGTTTTTTAAAATAAGTAAATTCAACAAGCAGAGCAAGCTGTATTTCACTGAGATACAGTGGTTTTCATGAACTAATGTCAAGGAGTTAACTTAGAGTTCTACTGTATCTCCCTCAGCGGCATCTCAGGCAATGTCTATTGTTGGAAAAGTTACCAAGAACTTCATGGTAACATGATGGTATCATTCTGTGGCTAAGAAAACTGAATTTCTTACCTTGTTTCATATTTTATACATGCATAAAATACATGTATCAAAAGCATTTGGGGTTATGGTTCCCACGCTTCTTTAAAGTGGAAGCACAGCCTTTAAAGACAAATAAAATATATAAAGTCTTCTTAGATGGTGCCCCTCCCATGGTGTTTGACTGTCCTAGATAAGAGGGGTGACGAGGTTTCTACCACAGATGCATTCAGCAAAGGCTGTGGGAAATCTTGGAAACAAAGTCCACTCCAAAAGACCTCTAGTAGGTTGTTGGAAGTCAGAAATACCAGTCCAAAGACAGGGGTGCTAGAAGTGGCAAGGGGAGAAATGTTTAAAGGAAAGTACACAGAGGTCAAATATTTTCTAATGATTTCTATTTGTTATTTTAAAAACTAGGTTGAGGCTAGTCGGCAACTGGTTTTGTACATCTGAAACTTTCGTTAGTTTTGTTTCTCAACAGCACACCACAGGTTGAGAACTGTCACAGCATGTTCTCTGTTGCTTTTCCTTCCTCACCAGAAATGGCTGACTTTAGATGATATCTTCCTTGATCACCTTAGATTCGATTTAAGGTCTTATCCAGGTATTTTCATTAGTCATCACTGAATGGTTGGAGTTGGTACATGAGTTCCAAGGCTTCAGTAGGTCATACATGGATGGTTGCTTATGTTTCCTCCAAGTAAGCTCTGTTGTGTAGTGTCCATAAAAATCTGTAAAAGCCACTGTCGGGCATTTTGGCACATTGTGTCCCTGGGAGCCTCCCTCATCCCAAGTCTCTAAGACTTTCTAGAGTTTTCTCCCATCCCCCACCCCCGGCAGACCCATATTTTGATTAATTTTCCTGGCCCTCTGGGCCTCTCTCCTGTTTCTCCCCATACCTGATCCTGTCCCTCTTTTCCCTTCTTTTCTCCTCTCCCATCCAGGTTTCTCTCTCCCTCTGCCCCCTATGATTATTTTGTTCCCTCTTCTAAGTGGCATTAAAGCACCCTTACTTTGGCCTTCCTTCTTGTTTAACTTCTTAAGGTCTGTGGGGTGTATTGTGGGTATTCTGAACTTTTTGGCTAATAGCCATTTATCAATGAATACATTCCAGGCATGTCCTTTGGGTCTGGGTTACCCCACTCAGGATGATATTTTCTAGTTCCGTCGATTTGCCTGCAAAATTCATGATGTGTTTGTTTTTAATAAGCGAATAGTATTCCATTGTATAAATGGAATTCACATATTTTCTGTACTCATTCTTTGGTTGAAGGACATCTGGGTTGCTTCCAGTTTCTGGTGATTCTGATTAAAGCTGCTGCTATGAACATAGTGGAACGTGTGCCCTTGTGATATGACAGAATATCTTTGGACATATACCCAGGAGTGGTATGGTTAGGTCTTCAGGTTGAACTATTTCCAATTTTCTGAGGAACCGTCAGACTGATTTCCAGAGTGATTGTACCAGTTTGCACGCCAGTGGTGATATGAAACCCAAAGAGACAACGTCCAATAGTCAGACAGGATCCCCAGTGGAGGGATGGGGACACCAACCCACCTACAAAAATTTCAACCCAAAACTGCTCGTGTCTAAAATAAATTCAGGCACAAAAATGAGGCAGAGAAATGAACTTGGCAGGCCCAACTTGGGATCCACCCCATGGGCAGGCACCAATCCCTGACACTATTACTGATGTTATGTTGTGCTTGCAGATAGGTTTAGCATAGCTGTCCTCTGAGAGGTTCCACTCGGCTGCTGACTAAGGCAGATGCAGGTACTCATAGCCAAGTATTGGATTAGGTTGGGACCCGTAGCGAAAAGTTAGGGAAAGGATCGAAGGAACTGAAGAGGATGGCAGCCACATAGGAAGACTAATGGAATTAACTAACTTTGATCTCTGGGAACTGAGACTAAACCACCAACCAAAGAGGATACACAGCTGGTCTGAGGCCCCCAGAACATATGTAGCAGAGGACTGCCCTGTCTGGCCTCAGTGGGAGAGGATGTGCCTAATCCTGTAGAGAGTTGATGCCCCAGGGGAGAGATATGGGGGGGCACCCTCTCAGAGGCAAAGGGGAGGGAGAAGAACTCTGTGAGGGGATACCAGGAGGGGAGCAACATTGGGATGTAAATAAATAAAACAATTAATAATTTAAAAAGTCTGTAAAACCCAGATCATTTTTGCAGCCAGCACCACTTTTTGAGACATACGTTATAAAACGCTTGACTGGATGTCATTTTTTCCCATACTACTTGAAAAATCTTTTGAGGACTTTATTCACTCAGTGAACATCTTTTTAAATTTTATCCAGCATCTCACAGTGTTACTGATGACAAATGTTATTTAGAAAAGACTACCTGTGCAACCTGGTCCCCATTTTAATGAGAACTTCTACTAATTTCCTCTTCAGTGAGAAGTTAGAACATTTATCTTCAGTGGAAGGGTGTGGATCAGTGTCACATGACCACTCTGGGGCAGCTTAGGCATTATCTACAAGATTCCATGGTTCACTCTGTTTGTATTTACAAAGGCCAGTCTCTGCAGGACTTTGAAAAGAAAAAGATAGCCTTTGTTTGCTTCAATTGCACTGAAATCTCTTGGACCAATGTAGTCAGACCAATGTATTGCCCATTATTTTACTTCATATTTCCTCAACTGCTTGAGAATTGTTTCCT
The DNA here is from genome assembly GCF_011064425.1 of Rattus rattus. Lineage (NCBI taxonomy): Eukaryota > Metazoa > Chordata > Mammalia > Rodentia > Muridae > Rattus > Rattus rattus. Next base: position 42,285,779 of record NC_046157.1, on the reverse strand, counting down.
TCAATGAGTACTTAGCTTAATTTTTAAAATGTCCAATGTGTCTTTATTCTGCCCAAGTACTTGTTGTATGTACAATCTTGTGAAATAAATAAATATTAGTAACTTGTGTTTTCTGTGATACAGTACATATGCAATGTTTTTTTTTTAAATATTTATATCTGCCACTGAAGCACTGTTTTCTTTTCTATTTATTTTTGAGGGTCCTGTGTGTTCCAGCCTGGTCTGGAACTTGTCATGTTCAAAAATGACCTTGGATTACAGGTGTCTGACATTATATGTTTCTTTTTCTTAATATTTTTATTGATTATTTGGGAATTTCACATCATGGACCCCAAGCACTTTCTATAGAGTCCTCCTAAGTCTGCCCTTCACCCTTGGGACCTCAGCTCAAAATTTAAAAAAATAATAATAAAAGAAAAAAGAAACAGGTCCAATGTGTATTGCCCGATGGAGCATTGTCAAAGTCCTATTGGCCAGCCTCTTAAAGAAAACCAAGTCCCAAGGACATCCACATGATTTGTGGAGTCAGCACATGCCACTGACATCAGCATGGTTCTGACAGTAGTATAGTCCATGGATATCAACATTACCTCAGGTGGCAATGCAGGCCACTCACATCAATATGATCTGTGGTGGTAACACAGCCCCATGGACAATGACATGGCTTCAGACTACAGCATAGACTCCAGACTCTGCAGGCCCTTAGATATCAACACAGACACTCACCACAGTAGGACCATGGACTCAGACATGGCCCTCTCTGGCAGTATGACCTGGACATCAGTATGGTCTCAGACGGCAGCACAGGCCATTCACATCAATATGGCCCCTGGCAGCAGTATAGTCAAGGGACATAGCTTCAGGCCATTCTGTCTACTTTTTTATTCAGTGCTGGGTATTGAGCCCAGGGCTCCATGGAGATTAGGCATGCATTGTACCTACTGAGCTGCATCCCTGGTCCCTACTCATTTATTTACATAAGCAAAATATCTTGAACCCTAGGGGAAAAACCAGAAACTAGGATAGAGATAAAGCAAATGATCGCTCCAGGAAGCGTGCATTTTTCCCTTGTTGGTGGGTGTGGAACTAACATCTGTCCTCTTTCATTATGGTCAGACAAGGCTGGTAGTCATCTCTTCATTTAGTTTTGTGTCTTCTTCCTACATTTTATTGGTCCGGCTTCAGATTTAGTTATATAGGTATGTTATCAAACTAAGCTAAGATCAATTAAAACCCTTTATATTCCTACAAGAGCTGCTGTTCTTTTCTAGATTTGCACAACCATTTTATTTTTATACTAAGTACTGTTTACTCCGTTCTCATAAAACTTCACGTCGTATCTTCAAGCGCAGAGAGAATGTTTTGAATTCCTGTCTTATTGATGTAGATCTCCAAAATGCCTGTCTTCTAAAGAGTTTATAAGCATGCCTTTGTCTTCGTCGGAATCACTGATAAACATGTGGAGTAGGACAAGGCTAAATGCAAGCCCTGGGGCACATTATCTTTGCAGTCAGGCACAAATCCCACTAACACTGCCAATATCTTGTTTATGCTTCTTCACTTTATCTATAAGCTCCTTTGGAAAGATTTTATCAAATGCTTTAAGACATGCTCTTTCATCTAAAATATTGTTCCTTAAAATTATAAATGAAACTAATTTGGAGTAATGCTAGCTTAGAAATGAGAGTAAATAATTTAATTATTTACACGGGGCAAACATGGTACATCTCTCTTTAAGACAAAAAATAACTACTGTATTGGAGGTTGTCTGGGAGATAGATCAGAAAATAGGACGTTGAAGGGAGAGACATTGGTACCATTTATTCAGTAGTTAATGAGGTCCTAACTAAGGTGTGCAGAATAAAAATGGAAAGAGTGGAAGAAAAAGAATGTCTATTGAAAGGAAATTGATAAGAGTTTTTATTTTGTTTTATTTTTATGTTTAGGTTAATCTAGAATGGTTCAAGATGAACATACCCAGAAGGACAGCTCATCTTTTAAAATGCAGACTCTCCACTACCCAAAGACTATACATGGACTGACCCTGGGCTCCAACCACATAGGTTGAGCCTAGTAAGAACATGAATAGCCTAGTAAGAGCACCAGTGGAAGGGGAAGCCCGTGGTCCTGCCAAGACTGAACCCCCAGTGAACGTGATTGTTGGGGGGCGGGGCGGTAATCGAAGGGGAGGATGGGGAGGGAATACCCATATAGAAGGGATGGGGAGGAGGAAGGGGTTGGGGATGTTGGCCTGCAAACTGGGAAAGGGAATAACAATTGAAATGTAAATAAGAAATACCCAATTTAATAAAGATGGAGAAAAAAAATAGAGACAGATCAAATAAAAACAAGTGTACTTTCAAAAAAAATGCAGGCTCTCAAAATAATGGAAACTAGTCAAATTATTTAACATTTCATGTAACATTTAATATAAAACAAGAGACATTGTCATCAAGGCTACATCCATTTGAAATGAAAGTCTAAACAATCAATAATTCTTTTCACTTTTCATATGTCACTTCATAGCTTTCTGTCTTCTCTCTGTTCCCTGTATCCCCAGCTCTATCTGTGTTAATCAAAGGCTGACAAGAGGCAGACACTAGAGAAACAGAATATATGAGTCATGAGGGAAGAAAAGCAGACCTGAATATTGCCCATGGAGTTAATAAAAGAAGAGAGAGACCGAAATAATGTTCAGCTGCCCAGAGGAGAAGAAACAAGACAAAGAAATCTAAATTTCTAAAGAAATCTGTTAACAGTTATTGTAGAAGAGAATAGTAAAACATGCAAGGTATTTCTCAGATGATGTTATTTGGACTTGCTTGGAGAGATGGTATTGATGATTTATATATTTCAGAAGAAAACTGACATTCTAAAGAATGGTTTGAGGTCAGAGTGGATTGGTAGCAAGGACAACTGCATTGAACTGACTGGATCTCTGTGTGGCAAAGACTTGAAAATGAAGCCAGAGGAAGCAGTTTGCAGGGAGACGGAGCTTGGCAGCACTTGAGTGTTCCTGCAGCTTTAAATGCAAGGAAAAGGAATCTGTGGAGATGAAAAATTGAGATTTACAGGAAAAGAGGGAGCTTTACCCTTGTGTTGGAGGAGGACGGCTCTTTCTCTGAGACTGAGTGGAAAGGATCAATACGAAATCCAGGGAAACTGATCACGACTCAATCAGAGAACATACAGTTTTCATGATTAGAATTTCATTTCTCAAGGGTAGCCCCACTGGTCCGAAATTTAACTTTGCAACATATATTTATTTTCTTATTAGGTCAGTTTATGATTTCTATATGTCACCTGCCTACAAATCTTTGAAGACCTTGCTGAGAACAGGTATGATTGAGGAGCATGTAAGAGTTCCATGTGTTCAGAACATTTCCTGTAGGATCCTGAAGTTGAGGAGCACTGAGGCAGCTTTGTGAGTCTGAAAGCTTTTGTTCTATTAGTAGAAGACATTTTCACCTTAAAGAATTTATTCTTTGCCTTAGTTGTTTTTTTTTTAATATGAGTGCATCTTATGTTTGTAAGGTTTGTGAGCTTTCAGTTAATTATTACTCCTAAATTTATTTTTACAAATAATCATTTAGGATTGTATTTCTCTTAAAGTCTTATCTTTTTCTTCCATCTTCCCCTTTTCCCTTTTCCTCTTTTCTCCTCTTTCTTTTATTCCTTTCCCCTCTTCCTTTCCTTCACAAACGATGTGCCTTTCTGACATGCCAGGGAGTATATGAAGCAAGATACACAGTATGGCTATGGACCTGTAGGTCACAGTCTAAAGCGGTTGGCGGATATCATCAGCACAATGGTAGAGGGGTGGAACAATTTCATGACAAAGGTACTGGTCAGAGCATTCAAGCCCATGGATTTTACCTGAGGAAGAAGAGTGGATGATATGGTTTGTAGTTAAACACCAGTGACTTGGGATTAGGATCCTACTCATAGTTAACCCTGGCAGACGGTAGCTGTCATAAGGTAGATACACAGTAAACTCAGAGATGCTTTGGTTTGTAGTGAAAACATGAACTTTGAGTACCAGGAAGGCAGAATCTAAGCCATATTACCTAATTTTCAAGGTTCAGTGTTTTTTGTTACCCACCAACGAGGAACCAGGACACAAGCCTATGTAAACCCAACCTATGGGCTAGACTACAATGTTTTCATAAATTAATCCTCTACTTTCAAACAATAGTATCATAAATTTGCCAAGCTGGTTTTGGAGGCCAGAATAGCCCTCATAAGTCTGTTTTAACTGCAGAGCTTTAGATCTAATCTCAATTAATAATGAACTTCAAATGGGATGTTGTCTTTCCTCTAGCAGTTACATAAATAAATATAGATAATTTATATTTTGACTCCTTCCCAAGACTCTTGCTGTTAAAACACTGGAATTGTTGTCAATGGCAAAACACAAAAGGGAAAAGAGAAGAGAGAACTGGGAAAATGAATTTAAACCCAACTTTTTCTTACTAAATACTTCCCTTCTGTTCAATTTTATTATTTTCACAGAGCTATTAAATGTCGTATTTAGGGTAAATGTCATTAAAAATCCAGAGGCAAATTAGAAAAATAACATCTGAATTCAATAAGAAAATATCTGCTTAGAACAACACAAACTAGTGGGAAAAGAATTCTCTTTACCCCCACCTCCTCCACATGTTCTGAATTCACCCACTCCCAACCCTTCCTCTTAATTCTCCAACAACAAAAAAAAGTCTTGTGTTTAACCAATGAAAGACAATCATCCCTACTGGCCTAGAATTTTCTAAGCTGCTCTGGTTATGAAGAAAGAATGCTGGATTTTTTTTTTCCTCAAAATTGTCCAGTTCAGGACGTGATGCAAACCATCTCTCAGATAGGTGATTTGAGATATTGCACATGATATTTAACAGTTGCATTCTTTTAAATGGCAGCAATGTGCCAGCCAATACTCAGAATACTATTAAAGTAGAAGAGTTTAATCTTAGTTCGTTTAAGGGGAAAATCTATATCACAAACCCACCTTAGTCAATGGTGAGAAATGACTTTCGGTTGTTTTCAAGGACCATTGTAATGTTTGGATAGCATGATCAATGATAAGTCATTATTGATGACCTTTAGAAAATGTTGATTTACTTGTGCCACAAAAATGTCTTGAGTTTAGAATTATCCCATGATCCTTTTTTTCTGTTACAGTATAGTTTATCTAGAATTTCATTTTAATAATGATTCTACCTACAGAATTTAATTCCTTCCAGAGACCACATCTCCTTCAAAACTTGCTTTTGGAAAAGTTGACGAATGAGGCAAATACTTATCAATAATACCCATTAGAATGCAGTCATATCTGGGGTTGGGGATTTAGCTCAGTGGTAGAGCGCTTGCCTAGCAAGCACAAGGTCCTGGGTTCGGTTCCCAGCTCTGAAAAAAAGAAAAGAAAAAAAAATGCAGTTATATCATTTAAGGTCTAGAGATAGAAATTATATTAGTAAGATATTGAAAAGATTATTAAGATAGTGGTTTAGAATTATATAAATTGATAGAAGTAGAATGCACTGCTACCTCCATGTGGAATTAATTTTCTCCTCCCCAACTCCCATCTTCCTCTTAATTTCCCAACAAAATTTATTGATCACACCCTGACCCCAAAAGCAGTTGTGTTGCTGGTTCTGTGAGTGATGGTTCAGGGATCGTGAGGTGGCACAAAGGGGATGCCCAGGATTTGACAGCTTTCCTACCAGTGGCCCTCAGAGAGCTGCTAATCATTGCTGTATTTTACAATAGCTTTGCAGTTATGGTTTCCCAGCTGAGCATGGAGATGTATAAAAAGGATGTTACAAGAAATGATCAGGGGCCACCATAAAATTACTAATGAAAATGTTTATACTGTTACTTAAGGTTTCCTACGAATGATTTGGATGTGATCTCTTTAGTGTTCAGTTCCAGGAAATTTTGCCTATTCTAATAAAAGCACAAAATTAAAAATATTAACAACAAAAGGACTCTGAAGAAAGCTGCATGGCGAGCGGTAAAGAGCCTATCAAAGATGAATACCAATCATATTGCAGTTTTTCTTGATGCTTTCAGCAAGCTCGGGTTTCTATTTTGTGTTAAATCACAGCATTTACTCCTCTCCTATAGTTTTGGTAAGAATGAATTATCTTTCTGTTGCTTTCATTACTGCACAGTTAATATTTTGTTCTGAATATGTCTTTGATCTAGAGCTGTCCCTATCTTTCACACGGGATAATCATAAATAATGCAGTTAAAATTTAAAAAATGTTTCTATTACTTCCATTTTAGATGCTTTAGTCTCCAGGATTTCTTTTTCTGATAATTTTCATTATTTGTATTTAAATATTCGTATCCTTTATGATTGCTTATTTAAATATTTGTTTTTTCTTACTTTCAAAATTTCTACTTACATTTTAAATTTTTCTCACCACAGAATCTGTCCTCTCTGATTTTTATCTTCTTTCTGCCCTTAAGTAAGCATTGGTCACTACCATGTTTTAGTTGCCATTTACTCAGCATTTATTGTTAATTAAGATAGGCATGAAAGACAGACATTAAGCAGTACAGATGCAATGAATGCTGTTGTGGTAAATATTTAAAATGGGTAACTTTTATCCTGTGCTAGTGCAGCATAAGGCCACATAGCACTGTGGGGTATCTTTATCGGTACCCTCTGATCCTGCAGTCCACGATAGTCCCAGCACCAGAGGGCCATCTGGAACTAACCTTAAACCAGGGCTCTAGATGTCCAGCATGAGGCTGGCCTATGCGGCTCCCTGCCACAGACACTGGCCACACTCCCAACAACCGCCCCCTGGTAGCTAAGGTATAAAATCCCAACTACCTGGTAAAATCAAGACTCAATAAACTGCAATTTAACAATCAGATTTATAGGTTAAATTCTCAATCCACAATACATCCACACAATAAACTCACAACCAATTGATAAAGATAAAAACCGCCAACCTATATAAGAAATTTACCTACCGAAATCCATCCCTTAAGAGATATACATAACTACGTAGGGCCACCTACGTATTTAAGACCACCCGGATCCGGGCCATCCATCTCCATCTCCATCTTGATTCTCCCACTTTCCCTTCTCTCTCTCTTTACAAAAACTTTGTCCCCACCTTACTTTTTTTTTTTTACTAATCATGGCCTTGACCTAACATGTGCCAGTCCTCACCTACATATAGACATCCACCTACAGATAAATAAATGCTACAATAAAAATGTACAGGCACAACCTTGACCCTATGTAGGGTTTCTGAACTTCAGCACTGACATTCAGTAAGATCATTCTTACTGAATATTAACCATTGTAGAATATTAAGCAGCATCCCTTGCCTCTGTCCATTACCCATTCATTACATACTAGCAGCTCTCCTTAGTGTGGGCAAATAGAAGAGTTTGTAGACATTGCCACATATTCCAAGGGGGCTAACATTGTCCTCAACTTAAGAATCTCTAGTTAGCTTTGTTCCTGGTGAGTTGGGATATGTGGCAACTTTGCTTATGAGAAGCTCATTTGAACCAAGAATTGATGAAGGAATTAGAATTGGCGTTCTGAAAAGAAGTGGGAAGGATCCTTTGAAGATGGCAGTCTTGGTGTTCTAGGAAGAGAGCCCAGTATCTGCAAAGCACTGAGACTGCCATAGTCTAGGGACTGAAGGAGGCCAGTGTGGACTCGTGTTTATAGCACGCTCAGAGAATGGCTACTTTCAAGCTTGAGAGGTATACCTCTCCTACTGGAAACAAAAACACTAACAAAAACAGACAGTGGGAACACGAAGACATTTTTAGAAAAAAGTTAGGATACTGAACTGAACTAGATAGTGACAGGAACTAGATAGAGAAGATGGGAACAATATCTTTAGTGAATGATGTGGACATTGGCAGATGAATTGATGACAGAAATGACAAATATATGGGACTATACTTAATTGGTTAATGATATAAGCCTTAGAACCAAGATCTCTCTCTCGCGCGCGCGCGCGCGCGCGCGCGCGCACACACACACACACACACACACACACACACACACACACACACACACCTACTTTTGATGTGACCAGAGAGTCAAATTGTAAGAACAATGGTCTTAGGAAACCTTTAGGGGATATCAGATATTCCTCCCAACCTTGAAACCTAAGAAGGGGAGATAGGCATGATACAGAAGGTGCAGCTTTTACAGACAGAGGGAGTATCTTAGAGGTGTCAGAAAAGAAAGGTCGCACCTGTTACAGACTATAAAGGAATTTTCTTCCACAGAAACTCCAGAGTATACTGTTGCATGCTGGGAAAGAAGGAATGGAGTTTAGGTTAAGGACACATGAAACTAGTGGCAGATACAAGGAAGCCTAATTTCAAGTTTTATGTGTGTCAGAAGCAGTGGACATTTGGATCTCAAAATAAGAAGTGGGGAGTTGATAACATGGAATATCTTCCTTACCCTGCCCCCACTTATAAAAGTCATCCTTCAACATCTTCCTCTGGTTCTCACCCAGAAGCCTGATAAGCAAGCAGGATGAGGCAGCCTCTCTAGCACACCTCACATCACACTACTGCACCACATGAACTTGGCTCCTGATACTCTGGTATTACTGTTCTGTTCCTCATTCTCCCATGCATCCCCATGCTCCAGATAATTTTTGCTATTTAGATCTTACATACTTTTAAAAGGCCTAGTTTATATTCTCTTTTATCTTCTTTTACTCAGACTATTGTGTGATCTGATCTTCTTTGTAGGCCCTGAGCTGAAAGGTGCCCTGGATGGCATGTTGGTCCAGTGTCTTAAATATTGTTAACTTCCATGGGCATAAATTCATTGCTTCCGAAACTAAATTACAGATTCCCTGAAAGCTGGGATGACTAATGCCAGTCCTCTGTTGAAGACACCTTCTCTACTCTTACTACATTTCTAAAGATAGGACTTGGCAACATAGTAAGCGATGTGTTTGATGCATTGGTAAGATACATGTCAGGTTCTGAGAAGCAATACAGAAGAGTGGCTGAGTCATGTTCCATGGTGTGTAGACTTGAGGTGTAAATCCACCGCTGCACTCATTATTTTCATTAATCTCATTCAGATGGTCCATTTGATGTCGACAACCTACTCAGGAGACGTTTCTCTAATGCTGCAGATTTTGAAGAAAAATGATCATGACTTCCTGAAGTTATTCTTGTCACTGATTGGTTAGCCCTCTTGCAAACCCTCGCATGTAATGGGCAAACTAGAGGGGTAATTGTTCATGGGCCTCTTGCTGATGGCCCAACTCACAACAGTGACACCCGTCACCCAATCATTGCAAAAGGCAAGAGTCAAGCAAAGTTTAATGAGGAGTTGGACGAACAACCTGGCCCCAGTAACTGGCTTCAAGGTCAGTTGACCCTATTGCATGTAGATTCCATTAATAATTCCTAGACCACAAATATTCACAGTCCCAAACTTCCATTAAGTCAATTAAGTCATAAGAAACCTGGAGGAGTGCCTCTAATGAACATGAAGTTCACCATGGTATATAGTTCACTTCTAAAGTTCTTTGTAACTAGATTAAGAGAGCTTTGAGGGAGGAATATCTTTAACTTAGTGGATATATTTGTATGAACTTATATTTCCATACCAGAGGGCCATCATAACTGCTTCAGCATTTTAGACCAGGAGAATGAAACAAGTATATGCTTTGGGGCAAAAGTACTTTTTTTTTTCCCCACCAGAAAGCCTGTTTTTCATTTTAATTTTAGAAATAGAAGTGGTAACAGAAGATAGAGATACTTAACTGGTCAATAAGGGCTAGAGGGAGCACTTTGCAGGTATAGGTACCTGCTTCCGTGTCTAGAAATCTGAGTTCAACTCTTAGGACCCTCATGGTGGAAGGAGAAAACTGACTCCTATATACAGTCTTTTGTCTTAACAGGAATCAGGAATAAAGTTGTGTGAATAGAATTTTGAGCGCTTGTGAGAACACTGCAAGAAAATAAAATTAGAACCTTGTGTCCTCAGTTCCCTCAAAACGTGCAGTTGTTCTTGGAATGTGTTTTCATGCTCCTTTCAGGTGTAGTAGATAGGAGTACATTTACTTCTGATTACCCAGTGCTGCTTGCGATTGTTATGAGCCACCATGCGATTGCTGGGAATTGAACTCAGGACCTCTGGAAGAGCAGTCAGTGCTCCTAACCACTGAGCCATCTCTCCAGTGCTGCCCGATTGTTATCCAGAATGTTTATAGCCTGAACTCATGTGACTTGTAGTCATGTGACCTTTTTTCTTAATCATCAAAGTATAAATTATCTGATGTTCTGAATAAAGTTGGCTATTGCATGAAACTTCAGTCCATCTCATTTATCAGCTCTTCTCCCGGATCCCACTGCCTCCAGTGCAATGATAGTGTTCTGACACCCACATATTCATCATAGCACATACACAAGATTAATAAATTTGATTAAAAATTAAATTTTATTTAGTCAATGATATAAACCAGTTCATTCCCAAGGCCGAATGATCATCTTTAAGACTGTATCCTGCTCTTAAGTTAGTCATCATGATGGTCCCTCAAAGTAATCTTCCTTCTCACTATCTTCCTTTGTGTCTGCTGTATACACCACTTGCGTGCTAGGGCCTTCTTTATTATTGAAGAAAAGGGGTAGGGCACATTAGTGTCTAGTCCCTGTTCCCATGATAAAACCATATAACCTTAAAGATTATTTTGTTTTAGCCCAGTGATTCAAATTAATGCTGACTATATATGCACATGGCTGTGGGAACTTGTCCAGGGGCATGACTCAGTAGTCACACTCTTAAATAAAAATGTCTCTTTGTTCCTTTTACACTCTTAAATAAAAATGTCTCTTTGTTCCTAAGCATCTGCCAATAGCTGTTCAGCTAGAAAGTGGAGCCTTTGGCTCCTTAGTCCCTTGCATTCATACTGAATTTTAACTGGCTTGGTTTTGTTAGTCTTGTGTAGGTAACCACAGCTGCCATGCCATTCATGTATGCAACAGCCTTGTCATAACCATGGTGAGGACAGTATGTCACCCTACTCCTCCCCATCATCCCATTCGTGCATACTTTGTTCTCCCCACTCCATGATGTTCCCTGAGTCTCAGGACAGGAGTATAGTGGTTGATATAGCCATGACCAACCGTTCCCAGTTGCTTATTCTCAGCACTTTGAATAGTAAGTAACATGTCTCTCGATTAACCACTACCCGCAGCAATAAGAAGTTTCTCTGACCGAGATTAGAAGCTGTACAAAGCGATAAATGTAAATATTTAGAAGGCAGTTTGACAAGATGACCGTTTAGTAAAATGATATCAATCCATCCTCCTTCGGGCCTGTGACTTCCCTAGTAGTGAGTTTTAATTATAAAACCTTGTTACACTCCATTTATTTTTTTGAAGTTCATAAGGGTTTATTCCCATCAAATCTAGCAGCAGTTAAAGTAGTAATATCATAGCTACTCTCTAAGCCCATGTCTATTGTCTCCACCACAATTGGTTTGGTTAATAGTGTTTACAACCAGAACTTCTATGTGTTTGCTGAAGGTACCACAGCACCAGCTCCTGCTACATTTCCCAGGGCGCAGACTTTCAGTGTCTTCTATGGCTAGCTTGGCTGTGCGTCTTCATCACTGTAACCAGAAAGCTTCATAGCCAGTTCAAGAAGCCAGAAGGTAACAAGTACCACAACAACTGTGACTTCACCACACCTTCCCCAACCTCACCCTTTCCATTCCCTATTAACATCTGGATTTACAACAGACGAAACTCTCTGTCTCTGTCTCTGCCTCTCTCTGTGTCTCTGTCTCTCTGTTTCTGTCTCTCTCTGTCTCTGTCTCTCTCTCTTCCTCTGTCTCTTTTTGTCTCACTCTGTCTCTCTCTTTTCACACACACACACACACACACACACACACACACACACACACACACACACACACACACCACCACCACCACCACCACCACCACCACCACTATCCCACCACCAATCAGTTCTTAGTGTATTAAAATCAAGACCCCCCCCCATATTTCTACTTCATCAGGGAGTCCTTACCTTTCCATGGGTCCTCCTGGGAAAAATCTCAGAGTGAAGGAATATTTACTTCAAATGTCATTTCGAGCGCCCACCATTTATGTCAGGGATACAGTTCATGGCTATGAAATTAGTTTTCTTTCTATTCTATCCATCCCATTTTCAGAGGTCTTGAAGTCAATTTAAAGCTTGAGGCCAAAACTTTTTCTTTCTTGATGGCGGACTTCTGTTACATCATGCATCTTCAAAGCTGCCCAGAGGATTTCAGTGGTCAGCTAGCACTAAGAGGTCCTGTTAGAAACACTTACCCAAGCATGGGAAAATCCTGATTTGTTACTGATGTAGGCAATTTTGCTTTTCCTTCTATGCCAGAATTTAGGAATCTCAATCCTAACCTCATCTGGCAGGTATCAGATCTATTCACTGCAAACTGCTATTGCCTGGGATCTGTGCCAATTCTTCAAAGTTTGGGGCCTACAGAGACAACAAGCTGGAGGTTTTGTTTTGTCAGGCGCAGGGGTTGCTATTCAAGGTCAAGGTTCCCACGTGGGATTCAAATGAAAAAACTGGGGATTCCTACAGGTGCGGTTAACCAAGGAATTTTTTTCTAATCCTAAAACTAATATACCTTTTAACTTCAATTAACTTGTCAATTGAATATATGAACATATTCAAAATAAAGCACATTGTCTTAGTCACGTTTTTACTGCTGTGAATAGACACCATGACCAAGGCAACTCTTATAAGGACCATATTTAATTGGGGCTGGCTTACAGGTTCAGAGGTTCAGTCCATTATCATCAAGGCAGGGACATGGCAGCATCCAGGCAGGCATGGTGCAGAAGGAGCTGAGAGTTCTACATCTTCATCTGAAGGCTGCTAGCAGAATAGTGGCTTCCAGGCAGCTAGGATGAGGGACTTAAAGCCCACACCCACAGTGACACACCTCCAAATAGTGCCACTCACTGGGCCAATCATATACAAACCATCACATACACACAATATCAGAACAAGAGTGAACTTTTAACAAGTTTAAAAGAAAAAGAAAACAAGGTACAGTTTCATTCTGTGTTCATTAATCATGTTATTATTATAGGTTGCTTAATATAGCAAAGATATTTTTCCTGCTTATGCAAAATTAGCTAACTTGTCTTACTCAAAGTAGGTTATGTACCAATATCAGATTGCTTTTTTTAGTTCAAATTTGAAGACTTAGTACAGGTCAAAATTCCTGAAGTCTTTTATCCAGGTTTTAATTCTCCTAACAACCATGTAATACTTTCATAGAAAAGGCAATTGTTCAGTGTTTCAGTTTCTAAGCACTTTGTCCCTATCTGATTTCAGCTGGAGAAAGCAGAAAACCACAGAGAAAAGTTATATAGCTTTTGACCTTAGCATGACTACTCATTGTTTCCCCTCTTATGGAAAACGCTCTTAATTTGAGACCATTTGCTCCCCCTCATCTGGTATTTGCTGTGCACTTGTATGTGTTAGCACTCTTGTCAATCAGAGCTAACCTAGCTACAGGTATACCTGCTGCCTATAACTACAAAAGTTTTGGTTTACCAAGTTGTGTAATGAAACACATGCTCCAAGTCTTGCACAATGTAATACAACTACACAGACTTTTCACAAAGCCCCACAGAAATGGCTTCATTTTTATTTTATTTTAACAAAGGCACATTATAATAAAATAAATGAAATAAAAATGAAGAAAAAACCAGGATAAAAATGAAATAAACAGCATATTGTAGTGAAAGTTTCCTGATATTCTCACATGTGGAAAGGTATTTTTCAGGAATCATGATTTGTTTTTATCCCATTCTTTGAATCTCCTTGAAATGTCTAATCATGAATTCGTTGATATAATCTAGAAATTAATTAGATGTGTATAGAAGTTAATTGACAAAAAATACATCAAGAATTTTCTGTGTCAGTATATCATTAAGAATTGGTAAGTGCTTGTATGAGAAATGGAATATTGTTCGGCACTTACACAAGACAAGTATATCTTTCAAGAATAATAATGCATCAAGGATTTCATTGTGATTATATATGCCATGAAGTAAAGTATAAAAAGTCTTTTTTTTTTTATTAACTTGAGTATTTCTTATATACATTTTGAGTGTTATTCCCTTTCCGGTTTCGGGCAAACATCCCCTAATCCCTCCCCTCCCTTCTTTATGGGTGTTCCTCCCATCCTCCCCCATTGCCACTGTCCCCCCAACAATCTAGTTCACTGGGGTTCAGTCTTAGCAGGACCCAGGGCTTCCCCCTTCCACTGGTGCTCTTACTAGGATATTCATTGCTACCTATGAGGTCAGAGTCCAGGGTCAGTCCATGTATAGTCTTTAGGTAGTGGCTTAGTCCCTGGAAGCTCTGGTTGGTTGGCATTGTTGTTCATATGGGGTCTTGAGCCCCTTCAAGCTCTTCCAGTTCTTTCTCTGATTCCTTCAACGGGGGTCCTATTCTCAGTTCAGTGGTTTGCTGCTGGCATTAGCCTCTGTATTTGCTGTATTCTGGCTGTGTCTCTCCGAGGCGATCTACATCCGGCTCCTGTCGCCTGCCCTTCTTTGCTTCATCCATCTTGTCTAATTGGATGGCTGTATATGCATGGGCCACATGTGGGGCAGGCTCTGAATGGGTGTTCCTTCTGTGTCTGTTTTAATCTTTGCCTCTCTATTCCCTGCCAAGGGTATTCTTGTTCCCCTTTTAAAGAAGGAGTGAAGCATTCACATTTTGATCATCTGTCTTGAGTTTCATTTGTTCTAGGCATCTAGGATAATTCAAGCATTTGGGCTAATAGCCACTTATCAATGAGTGCATACCATGTGTGCTTTTCTGTGATTGGGTTACCTCACTCAGGATGATATTTTCCAGTATAAAAGTCTTAAAGGGAGAACTTAGTGTTAACTTCATTACTTTTAAACAATAAGCTAAACAGTATTCTTTTATAATTTGTTGTCTTGAGTCATTGATGGTTTTCTTGCATGAGTGATCGTGTAGTACACACAAAACACTTGTATTATCAAAGTCTCCTTCCTTTTATTGAGAATAATGTTACGGGAAGTGCTGGAAACAACGGGACAGCCCACACTCTTCACCACTAAGCCTCACAGAGGCAGGCGGCTCACAGAGAGTGTTATCTACATTGACCTGCTCTGATTCTTTGAAATGTGTGTTCTAAGCCCCTATTCTTTCTATCTTATTAATGAGGGAACGGAGATACAGGAACGGAGAAACCAGGGTCACAGAACTGGCTTGAAGCAAAGTTGGGATTCGAGTTCTAGCTCTGCTCCACTGTGACCCCTGTGTACTGCTACCTTCCTGTATGTGAGAAGCTGACACAAGTGAACACTTGGAAGGGACTCATCCAAGGACACCACAGCAGGGCATGTCTGGTCACTTATCCCTGTCCTCCTTCTCTGAGTTGGAGGTAGGCCCCTGCCCCTCATCTCCAGTTCTTTAGTGGCACCATTATTGACTTCAAAAAGAGTGCTGGTCAGGATGCCAGCAATGTTTGACTATAGGTAGCCAGTGAGCCCTGAGAATCAGTATGGATTATTTTTTTCCTTTTCAAATGTCAGTCTCTTCTTGATGGGAACATTCTGGCTTTGCTCATGTCTTGCCCAGTAATTATTCCTGTGAAGGAGCCTCTACTAAACCAATTCTGTTTCTGTACCCTCTTGGCTCTGCTCTATGTTCATACGTGTTTATGATATACTCCTTTCTCAACTCCAACATTCTAGAGTGTGGCAGCTGTTTTCCTCAAGTTTTCATTATTACCAAGACCCTTGTTCCTCACTGTCCCTCCCACACTTACTCCTTGGAATGTCAGAGGATCCAAAGCTACACATATATCACACGTGTTCCATGGGGTCTTGAAAATGTTCACAGTGAATCCTGTTCAAAGTTCTCAAATTTAGCCACCCTCGGTCACCACTCAGAGGGAATGTCTGGGAATTCATGACTTCCAGGGAAATTGCACTTTGTAAACAACATCTATTAGCAAAGTGTCATTCAGTAGCAGTGAAGAGTGGGTTCACAGCTCACTGCATTAGTCGCAAGGCCACACTAACACGCTGTATTCTAGAATCACAGTCAACACAACTATGCATTTTGTGACACAATTCTGAAGGAGATATAAACAAACCGTCACCCACCACAGATGGGTAACCCATGCCACATCCAAATAAGGGCGCCACTAAAATGTAACTTGGTGAACCAATGTTTTGGAGTTAGTTACAGGAATATGGGTGATGAGTTATTTACCATATCAGAAATATCTCAACAAGAACTTGAATGATGGCTCATGAAAGTTGGAGCTTACTGTACAAGTTTTAGGACTCTTAATGGGCTGGAGAATCTCTTTTCCTTACAGCTTGGTTTATCTGGGTCTGTGGTCTGCTTGTATGAGAGTGCCTGTCAGCAGTCCTTACGCTTGGTATATTTTAGGGACTTCCTGATATTTTTGAATTGTTTTTTTACCCCCTTGAACTTAATGAGCCTCTTCACAGAATGGGATTTTTCATTGTGTCTTTAGGAGCAGTTTCAATATAGAATGCTTATCTTAGAGGAGGTTTTTATATAACAGTGTCCGAGACTAACCTAAAATTGACTGGATTAATTCAAACCAAGGCCATATAAAGACACTGCCAAAGATTCTATTCCAAGAAGAGCACAAATCCTGCTATGGCTTTTCAGTGTTGACAAATGGTAGCTTTTGAACATGATGAGATCATAATGCTTCCCTCAGATACTAAAGATACCTTGGCAAAACTACCAGTGTGTTATTTTATGTATCATCTCTGAAAAATGGAGTGTCACTTTTTGGAACAGCAACTTGCTGGTATAAAGACTATTACTCCTTGAAAGTCGAAGTCCAGGGTTGACAAGCACTTAATTGGCATCAAACAAACACATCAAGTTTCCCTCAGGTTAAAAGTGGTTAATAATGCCTTTAATTCTTACCCACAAAATAGTTGTGCTGTAAAACAGAGTGATTTCATGTAAGAGGTAGGGCAGTGACCCCAGAACTGTTTAATATGTTTAACGCCTATTCTTGAAAATGTGACTGATACATAATGGTGGTGGTTTTTATATGTGACCTATGAAGACACTTTATTTCTTCGCCTGACTTTCACCGCTAAACGGTCTCTTCTCTTTTCATCATTCTTCAGCTTCTCACAGTCTCTCCCTTTACTCTGCAATAAGCTTAGTTGCCCTGACTTTTATCTACTCTCACCTGGGAATTCCAGGACCACAGAGAATCCACGATCATTTTGTCCTCACACCCTCAATGAGCAGCATACTTGGGAATACCAATTCCTCCTCCATGTTATCAGACTATGTTGGAAGACAAGCAGTGACTATTGGGAATGCAACTAGTTCACAAATGTCTACTGATAAAATGTATAGGTGTTTGATTTTCAAACTCTTTTCAGAAATGAATTATATATAAAAGTGGGGTTTTCCTATACAAGAAAATACAATCTCCACACAATTGAGTGAACGTGCCTTGTTTAGCAGAACAAGAAAAAAAGATCATTTTCTTAAGCAGGATTCTGTGTATGGATTTGCCTTACTAATAACGAACTCTGAGAATGTCTTAGTATTTTCTATGAGAAGTTAAGGGTGATAGAAGGAACAGGAGTTGGTCAGTCCCTGATATTTTCTTGACTGTCCTATGGAATCTTATGTGAGGTAGTCCTAACTGTAAAATCTTCTGTACTTACTCAGCTGGTCCACAGTGAAGTGAGTTCAGCTTTGAGGTACAGTGCATCCTCTCTACTTTCCAGACCTCTTCAGATATTTGTATGAAATAACACAATACAAAGGTATTCTTATTTGAGAGAAATTTCAATTTTACTAAAAAAAAAATCCCTTCCTAAAATTTTGTGGTCTGAGTTTTTGCCTGTGGTACATGCTGGTCTTAAAAGTGGCTCAGTTTTATTATATGTAAAAAACAATCTTCCAAAGAAAATAATAAATATATTTCTAATTTCGTACTTGTGGAATCATACCACTGGAAAAATTATACAAAACCCAGGGACAGGTATCCAAAACCAGCTGCAAGTTCAAAACAGTGGGGGTGGCACTTGGCCTGCATGTTTGTCTGTAGAATCTGAACTTTGTTAAATTTATTCCTTCTAAATTTTGCTAGAGACATCCCTGTTTTTGCCAACCTTTCTCTTGGAGAGATTCGTTTAATTTCTTTCTTTCTTTCTTTTTTTTTTGTTCCGGATTGTTTTTGTAGGCCTGCTCTAGAGAATCTGAAGTAATTGATACATAAAAGTGCTTTTTATCCATTTATCTATATATCTTATCTAATTGTCTACTCAGATTCCTCTTAGTCTTATCCCTGAAAATATAAATATGAAGAAAGTTGTGAACTACAAGTCTAAGACTTAACACACACACACACACACACACACACACACACACAGAGAGAGAGAGAGAGAGAGAGAGAGAGAGAGAGAGAGACAGAGAGACAGAGAGAGAGACAGAGAGACAGAGACAGGGAGAGACAGAGAGAGAAACAGAGAGGGGAAGGGAGGGGGAGAGAGAGATGTGGGTTAGTTTAAGGCTTTTATTTCTTCATGGAGGTCAGAGCAGACAAATGAGCTGGGAAAACCACACCTTTGGGGCCTCTAGCTTTATTGTCATTCCTATGTATGCTGACATATCCTGTGTTTCTTAGCTCAAATCTAGTCTTTTCTCTTTGTTCTTTGATAGCTATACTCTACAGAATTTTCCCTCTTTGGCTTGTACTGTACTAAGATTTATAGATAGGGAAACTGGGGAGGGGAGCTGGAAAGGAAAGCTGAGGGGAGCGGGAGAGGGGAGCAGAGAGGGTGGCTGGAGGAAGAGCTGGAAGGAGAAGCTATGGGGGATCTGGAGAGGGAGCCTGGAAGGATGAGTTAGAGGGGAGCTTGAGGGAGGTGTGGGGGTGAAACTGGATGGGGAGTTAGAGAGGAGACTTGGAGGGGGAGAGCTGGAAGTGGGAGCTGGAGAAAGAGCTACAAGAGGGAGCTGGAAGGGTGCTTTAATGTATAGCAGGACTTTCTGTTCTGCTTCTGGTGTGATGGGTATTTTCCTTCCATGGTGTGGCTATTTTTCAGAGGAGCAGTAACATTTATTCTGTAAGGAATTTTATGTCCCCCTCTAGATACCCTCAGGAGGAATAGCTGTTGCCTGCTGGTACCCCGCAGACATCTTCAGGCCACACTATAACCAATCCCACTGCAGACCTGTTGGGGGTGTCTTCCCTTGGGTTACTGTTTTGTTGTTGAGATCTTGTCTCTATGAAGTAGTAGTTGTGATGTGGTCTTCCCACATTCCTTAGAGTCCATGTTTTTTTCCCACTAATCAGCTTTTATTCATTAATTCATTGCATTAAGTTTTCTCTACTCAAGTTACTGGTGCAGTTTCCATCTTCTGACTAACACTGACATTTAACTTTAATTTCAATAACATTTCCATTTTAAAATAACATCATTTAGGCAATTAGTATTTAAAAATCTTCCTCTTTTAAAAATAAATGTTGGCCGTGGTTTTTGACAGATGCTGATATCTAATCTGCTTCCCCATCAGGGTATCTGCAGGCAGGCCTTTGAAGTTAAGCACGGCCAGAGGTAGCTCATGCCATTTCTCCTGGACACATCCAATGGCTGAAGCTCAAAAATTTTGCCTTTTCTCCAAACACCTATATTTTTTCTGATTATCTGTTAACTGATCTTTGCTAAGTTAATAACCATTTTCAAAAGCATTGGCAATGATTCCCAAGGACGGTAGGAGTAAGAAGTGTTAGACAAAGAAGACTGAGCTTGTTAACTGATTCACATCTTGTTGAATGGACTTTCTTACCCTTTAAATTTCCCTCTTCAGAGCTTCAGAATATGTGTAAGAGTCAGACATGTAAGGCTTTCTCTATGAAGAGGACATTTTAAAGTTTTCATAGCCATAATTGCTGGGGTAAGGAAGAATAAGGTGGAAGCTGAGTCCTGTCAATTGAATGCTTCTATTGGAAAATGCCATTGGTCAATTCCATTCACACTGAGGGAATTCTTATGAGTACTTTGAGAGAGGAACTAATTATCTGTGAAAACTTTCCCAGGGAACAGTCTGCCACAAGTTACTATCACATGTACTAAAACAATGACAATAACTCACCCATCCCCTCTCCACCGGGGTCAGCTCTACAGTGGTGCCCAAGCTAGGTGCTGGTCATTCTTCAAAGTGCTGGAGATGGTGAGAAGTCGAGCCAGCAATCCCATCAGCTGCAGGAGTGAGGAGATGAAAAGCAAAGAGGCATCTTTCTCAAACCTATGTCACTGCTTGGCAGTGAAAGGTGGGGTATCTTTCCTGAGGTCACGCCTTGGGTCTTATTTCTTAAACTTATAAAAATATCAAAGTTGAAGAAAGTTGGTCCTTATTATCATAACATTTCAATAAGTCTAATTTGGAATTTCGATTCTATGTTATTCATGAGAATAACCTGATAATTGTGATAATTCACATTTTATGTAACTTATTTATTACTCAAACACTTAGTGAGCAATTATGTTGTTTTGCCAACCATGGAGGTGTAGAGACGCAATGGCTAGGTCGAACTAGGTCTATGCATTAACAAACATCGAGAGCCAGCACTAAGCTTCAAGACACTCATCAAATTAAATGTGTTATAGTGAGATTCCCAATGAACTAAAAGAGTTTGTTTGCTGTTAAGATTTGATAGGGTTGGCTACAATGGAATACCTTCAAAATGATCTGGGGGGACTCTGTATAGGATGACTGGTTGAAGAAGTTGCATGAAAGGCTGCTGTTAATAGTTGAACAGAGGGAAATATAAGTTCGTGTCTTTAACTGGAAACAATTTACCAGAAGAAATAATCAACTTTTCCAGTCAAAAAAATGAAAGCAATAAGTCAAAATCCACAATTGAAAAATATGTCTAAGGATACAATTCTAACACTTATGATGGAAAGATAGTTGTTTGCATCAATCATTTTGAATATATAATTATGTATCTCCTCATTCGAATGTTTGGAGTTGGGAGCTGAAGCAGGTGATCCCCAGGGAAGCCATTGTCAAGTCATTGGCTTTGTTCCTAGTCAGGATGTGCTTTTATTTCAAGGGGGAGCACCAGCATGTGCAGAAGATGGAATGATGACATTGTTTACTTCAGGTCATATCTGTTTCAATTATCCTAGGTAATAGTGTTAGTAATAGTGCTAGTAGTAATCGGCGTTTACACAGCATTATCTGGGAAAGGAGTCTCATCTACTTCACAGCTATCTTGGATCACATAAGAAGAGTCTCCAGAGAAGCCTTGGAAGTGCCTTTTTAATTTTATAGTTTTTGACACAAGGATGAGGAGTAAGGAACATCTACAAGCATTAAACTTGGTAGGGAATGGTTGAGACAGATCAGTGAACCAAATTCCCAAAATGAAATAGAGTTGTTTCTACTTCTGCATGAAGAACAACTCTCCTTAGTGACCCGAGCATTATCCTTCTTCCTCTACTTCTATGAACTCATTATAGGTCATCTAGCTGTGTATATAAAGGATTCTTTGCAAACGTTGTGCTTCACAGCTGCTGCATACAGCAAAACAGAATTAGTCCCATCTCTCTTCCCAATTTACTAATTGAACAGGTACGTATTGGTCACCTAGTATTACTAGCAAGTGGGCTACACTTTGAAGGTGATGACGATGAATAGAACACTCAGACAAGGAGATGGCAACAAACCGATAATTGAAATAAGATCGATTAAAGAAACACATGAGATGCTGAGAAGCAATGGGGAAGTAGAACTGTCAGAAAATGACACTTGAGGTGAGACAGTGTGTTAGTTAAACCAGCAGGAATAAGATAGAGATAACCATGTGAACACTGAGTGTAATACTGGGTCAGGAAGAGGTTCAGATAAATACAAAACTCAAAACAACAACAACAACAACAACAGCAATCCTTCTTTCAAGCTAGTGAAGTCTTTGGACCTGAGTCAGGCCAGTGTCTTGGAGCGTTTATCATGAACATGGGAAGAGTGGCAGAAACAGTTGAGTCTGTTGTTCACATTGCTGACGAATTCTTGAAGGGTTTTCCTGTCTGCTTTATTTGAATGTAAAGAAAGCCTTCTGGGCTTTTTAAGACAGAGTACATTTGTATTTTAAAATAATATTTATTTCCATGTGAGATATGAATTGAAAGGACAGCAGGAAAAGGGGGATGAAGTGTCAGAGAGCTGTTGGTCATTTAGGTCAGAGATGATATTGGTGCCATGGGAGAGAAGAAAGTTGAAAGGAAAAGACATGGATATACAATTTTTAGATAAAAAGGCTGTCTTGTACATCTTGCCCATACATATGAAGATAGATATCAGGAAAACAATCCCATTAGCAGCATTCTCAAAAATCTAAACAAACATAGCTAAGGAGTAAAGAACTTTACAATGCAAACAGTGAAACACTGAATAAACCATTTGAAGTGAGCCAGAGTACGGAAAGACATGTAATGTTCATGGATTGACAGAATTAATACTTTGAAAATGGCAATCCTACTGTAAGTGTCCTAAAAAATCTGATTCATTCCCCAACAATATTACTCACAGAAGTCAAGAAAGCAGTCCTGCGTGTAGTACCAAAGATTCTGAAGTGCAAAGGCCATCCTGAGCAAAAGAATGATACTAAAGATGTCACATGTGTGATTTCAGGTGACGATACAGAGGCATTTTAGTAGAAACTGGCACAGAAATGAGCAGTAGTAAATACCCAGAAGACACAGCGATGAGCTGGGTTAAAAACACACATTGGCTGCAAAAAGAAATCTGTTCAACAAATGCTACTGGCCAAACTGGATATCCACAGGCAAAAGAATGAAACCAGTTCTTCTTATCCTGTTCAAAACGTCCAATTCTAATTGAGTCCAAAGGTCTCAACTTAAGATTCTACACTCAGAAATTGGAGAAAACATAGGGAAAACACTGCAGGCTATAGGCATGAGGATAGTTCAAGAACTAGTTCCAAGAACTGACAAGTGGGATTGCCTGGAATTTCAAAGCTTCTGCAGAGTGAAGGAAAGAATACAGCGAAGAGACAGTCTATGGAATAGTAGGAAATCGTGCCAGCTGCACATCTGGTAGGGGATTAATATCCAGAATAGAAAAAGTAAAAATAAAAAAGCTCTCTAAACACAAAAATTCTAGTCAATAATTGGGCAATTGAAATGTATAGATTCAGGTACAGAAGACTGGTACAGATGAAACCCAGATGACCAAGAGGTTCCTCAAGAATTAATCTGTCTTCCATATTGGACAGCTATGGCATTCCTGCCAATATGCTACCTCCCCCAAATTAATAGTACTCCATAGAGACACTTGCAGTTTAATGTCTATTGTGAGATTATCCCCAGTAGTCATTATGACATCCGCCAAGATGTCAATCACTAGATAAAGAAAATGAAGAATGTATACTATATGTGTGTTCTATATGTGTGCTTGTTGATGTGTGCACATTTGTATGGAGCACATCATGTGCCTTTCTTGACTATTTCCACCTCATTTATTACTATTGACTTTGTTGTTATTGTTATTATGTGTATATAATGTGTATATGTGGGCATACCGTGCCAAAGCATATGCATGTATCAATTTGTGCAGTTGGTTCTTTCTTTCCACCTTCATATGAACTCTGATGGTTGAGCTCATGTCCAAAACAGCTTGCTGACCCCACCATTTTTTCTTTGTTTTTTTTCTTTCCAGCAAATTGAGCATGCTCTGTAATTTGATTGCACTGATTGGCCAGTGAATCTCAGAGTACTCTTGTCTCTAGCTTTCCAGAACTGGGTTTACAACTGTGCACTACAACATGTAGTTTTTAACATGTCTGCTGGGGATAGACAGCAAGCAGTTTACTGAGTGAGGCACCTATCCAGCCCCTACAATGTAGTTTTGCTTGGACCTATAGAAGATGATCTCACTTGCAGAAAATGGGGGAAGGAGATGTTTAATATCAAGCAAAATGACCTACACTCAGAAAGACAAATAAATGTTTTCTTTCATGTATGATACCTATATTATATACATATATGTAAATACTTCTCTCTCTCATACATCTCTCTTTCTCTCTCTCTCTCTCTCTCACACACACACACACACAGAGACAGAGAGACAGAGAGACAGAGACAGAGACAGAGAGACAGAGAAGGGGGAACTATCTATTTGGGAAGGAGAAGAGAAGGAGCAAAAGGCACAAGAGATAGTGGTAATTTTAATATAATATGGTCAAGTTGAGTTATAGACAAGCAAAATTATGGTAATAAAATCCACCATTTTGTATACTAAATGCAAACTAATAAAGCTAAAAAACTATATTATACGTCTGAAAAGAGACACAAAATTGTATAAGCACACAACTGTTTTATGTCAAATAATAATAAAAATACATAAATCATGTGGTCTAGTATTTTCATTTAAAGATAAAACTGGAAAAAAAATAGCCTAGCCTGTGGAATAACCAGTATCATCACTGACTTTCTTTTGGTGTTTCTCCTTATAGAATGTGACAAAATAGAAGAACAAAATCTTGGGATATTTGTTGATTTTTATTAGCCAAGCTTGAAATTCTAAAATCAAATGTGGTTGTAAAACCAGGTAAAAATCTAATGAGATCTATTTGTCCTGGATACTTTCTTCATCACTAATGCATGGAAATAGAAAAAAAAAGAGTAATTTTGGAGGTAACACCAAATGCAGAAGTATTTGGATAGTTTGGAACAGCATGGTGTGATGTAGAAAGCACACCTTTTGCAGTTTTTTTGCACCATAGTAGGCAGAGAGAAGCTGAGGTAGTTAGAAAACACTACCTCCTCTCTGGGGACTCTAAATGTCTTTGGCTTCTCCCTCCTGATAAGTAAATTTAGATGGGAATAATTGGCCATTAGTTAATTATAATAGCAAATTAAGTAGGGGAGGTGGGCAGAAAGAGTTCAGTGGAGTCCTAGAGGCAACACTAGTGTTTTTCTTGAGACAACTAATTTAAAAAGTGTGGCTTGTAGCCTGTTCTCATTCTCCAAATATACTCATTTACCTCACCGACTGGAAACCTTGGCTTAAACGTTCAAAGCCACACATCTCTATAATTATTCTTTCTAATTACTTCTTCCTTCTCCTTGCCAACATAATACAGCTTTCCATAGATTTTGATTCAAATAAGCCTACCTCTTCTTTTAATTCACAGTGTGAATGTACTCTGTAAGTCACGAATTACTTTTATCATTAAAGCATTAAGTTTTACAAGCCAATAGGACACGACCACAGTGAAAAAAATAGCAGACAAATGAAACTTCGACCCCGAATCTCCTAAAATTCTGTCACTGTGACTCTGTTGTCACCTGACACTATATTTTCACTAACCATCTGTTAATGAATGTTACACGTTCAGGAACTGGAGATCTACACTTAGCTGCTCTGTACCCTTGGAGAAAAGTAATGTAAATATCTTGTCATGATTACAGAGGAAAATGGATATTAAATTTGAAAAAATGCAAATTCCCAGGTACTTTGCCTCTTAACTTCTCTCAGTTTCCTTTTATTATTCTTGTCATGGATTAAAAATACAAGTATGAAAATACTCAGTACAGGAAAATACCAACCAACCAACCAAACAAAAAACCCAAATCCTATCCCATTACTACCTTCAGGTGTCCTTTCATAAGTCAGTCTCCATGGGTCATGTAAGTTCACTGGGTTTGGGTAACATCTCTTTGCCTATCAGTTAGATGCACTGGTAAAGTAAGCATAGTCACATCACGTCTAGACGCTCTTGGTTTTACTACTTCAGTGTATGTGTTGACAAAGCAAGCAGCAAAGTTTACTTTTGTTAAAATATTTTGTTATTGAAAACTTTGAGGGTGTGATTGTTGCTACTGTCTTTTCTTTGTGCTTTAGAGGTACATGTTAAAACACGATGAAAGAAATTGTATGATAGCCGGGCACCCTTTAGAGTGTTGCAGCATTAATTAGAAAACAAAACAATTTTGCACATATTATAGCAGTTAATTTTCTGCCATATATGTAGCTAGAAACTTTTATTCTCTCTTTGCATGGACCATCTTTTGCTTTGATTTCTCAGTGGTACAGGAGTTATTAAATTTCATGTTGACTCATGTTAATTTTTACTATTAAATCCTTTTCAGGAAGTGTTTACCTATATTTGTATCTTGAAATATCTTCCTTACATTTTTCTACAGCAATTTCAAAGCTTTACATCCTAGATTTAGGTCTTTGGTATATTTTAAATAGAGAGGAGGTTATGGACAGTGAATATGTCCAGGTACAGGATATATCTGTGAGAATGCCAGAACAGAACTTATTATTTTGTACAGTGAATATATACCAAAGTTTAAGAAACTAAAACTTAAAAAAGAAAATAAAACCATTAAAATGGTAAGTGAAGAGTTTATATATGTTGAATCCACATGATAAATTAATAATCATGTAAATGTTTTCAAGTCAGAGAGAAAATATTCTGTTAAAGCTGTTGGGTCAAATTCTTAGGTAGAAACAAAGTGGAATTAATAATAGACTGATTAAGGAGATTAATCAACATACTATTTCATATTTCTTTGGGTTTCTAAGAACTGCAATTTATCTTAATTATATCAAAAGCTTAGAAAGTTTAGTTGGTCTGTTTTTCTCTTGTTATTTTTCTTAACAAAAAATTATTGGAGAATTTTATATAGTATATGTTGATCATATTTATCCCTTTCAGATCTACCCCATTCCTACTTCCTGGCCATCTAATTTTGTGTCCTTATTTTTTTCAAATCAATGAAGTCTAACCCGTGTCACATATGCTTGCATGTTTGGCCATCCACTGAGTGGGGTTGACCTACCGGGAGCCACACTTTTAATAAAAATGGATTCTCCCCTTGCCAGCAGCAATTAAGTGCCAACAGTCCATTCCCCTTTTCCTTTTTATTGAAAATGGATTTTTTTCATATACTATATGTTGATTATGTTTTTTCCTCCCCCAACTCCTCTCAGATCCTTCCCACATCATCACTCACCCAAACCTATACCTTTGATTTTTTTTTTGTTGCTTCTCATTTGAAAACAAATAGGCCTCTGAAAAAACAAAACAAAACAAGAAACCCACCTGCTTTCCCCTTTTTAAATGAAAGTAGCGAGAAGTGACATTCGTGCAAAATTTCAGCTCTTTCCTTGAACAATCTCGAGTGGCTTGCTATGCAATTCTCAGTAATGACTTCTGCCATGAGGATCACCTTAAATCTACTTTATAAGGCCACAAGTGAAAGGGACAGTAAAGGGGTTAAATAGAGAGTATTCTGAGACACGCATCTGAAATCCCAGGAGCTGTGATTAACAGGTAGTTCAAATATATTCATCAGAGCTCTCCAAATATCCATTTATTTTTCATTTATGTGCTATTTCCTCTTGTAAACAGGCATCATGTAGACATCTCCATAATAAGTTGCTAGTTTAGTTCTTGGAGATTTTGTTAAGAAAATATTTGCACAGAAAATGAACGACCCTGTTATTTAGAAATTAGCACACATCTTTTATCCTGCCTCGAAGGCAGAATAAAACCTTTATTGTGTTTCCTTAAGTTTCCCTATGTCCTGTATGTTTTGGACCTGACATGCAATTCACATGTCCTGGGATGGTGTTTCTGTTTTGGTTAAAGAGGCTATGCTTAGGAGTCAGGGTTTTGAATTTATCACAACGCATTTTTTTTTTTCGGAGCTGGGAACCAAACCCAGGGCCTTGAGCTTGCTAGGCAAGCGCTCTACCACTGAGCTAAATCCCCAACCCCCATCACAATGCATGTTAAACCAGATATGGAACTAACTTAATTCCATAGTACATGGGGTAGAAGCAAAAGCGTTTCTACTAAAGGCTTCACTGAAGCTGTTGCATTCAATTAAATACTGATTTTGTCTTCAGGACTAGAGGTTTAGATTCCAAATCAAAGCTCAGTTTTCCTTTGCTCTTCTGTTTTACCCACACATGTACCCTACCACTGAGGCTATGTGTCCTCACCATGTTGACTCTCCCTTAGGGGCACGGTGCTTTGCAGCGCTCCTTCTGACAACATTATTGCATTCGCTGGTTGCATTTAGAAGAGTTTTGATGACTTGGTGGTGGTGGGGTTCTGTTGGTTGCTACAGGAGGGATTTGAGTTTTAGGTTTTATTTTCATACCAGGGTTGGGTTGCCGAGCCGGAAATCAAATTAAAACTGGCACGTCTCTGTGGCTTCGTGTGCTTTCCTTCCCGCCGTGGGACAAGCTGGCACAAAAGTCTTGTTTGGAAACCCTGAAATCCAAGCCTGAGAAAGTCAGTGCCAATAGTGAGTTGAAAATGCTTGCTTCGAATTTCCATAGGATTGTGTGCACCCAAGAAAGCAAGGTTGAGTTAGAGTTTGGTGCACCAGTGTTGTCCTCGTGCAGGTTAGAGGGACATAGACGTTGTCTCATAAACTCTTTAAGGTTTATCTCGCACTGCTGCTTCCTGTGTCACGTGATCTGTCCTGTTTATAAGGGAGGCACACTTGTAAAGAAAGCATGCATGCCTCTGTTTTGAAGAAGGAAGGGTGAGAATTTGTGAGGCCAAATTTGTTCAGTGTGGGCATTAAGGAGAAAAATGAATTTATGGATGCATTTCCTCTGTGTTATGAATAGAATTCTCATAACTAGATCTGTAAAAGTCAAATATTTTGTTTACCTTTAAATCTCTACTTAAGGAAAGGACATATTGCATTAAAGAAGACATGCTGTTGTCTATTGTGGGTGAAATTGACATCAGTTTGGACTTATCCTTCTTCTAAGCTGTACGGTATCCAGGTTTCATTCACAGAACGTTTTAAATATTCATTAGTTTTTCTTTAATATTAGATTTTGAATGGGAGACAGCTCCAATTCCTGTTGATGTGACAGGAGATTCAATTATCTCTTTATTGCTTTTCATCTAATATTAAATTTTGTAATTATAAGTAGTTTCAACTTCAGGCAGTATGGTATATTGATAAATATAGAATATTGAGTATTTCATATGCACTGTAATGACAGCCCAGTAGATTAGTTATGTACAAATGTAGAAAGGGACACGATAACTTGCAGACTTTACTTTTGTCATACCCGGCTTCACTTTTTTTTCTTAGAAGAAACATTTAAATCGTGTCATAGACTGTGAAAAGCAAAGTCAAGAAGTAAAATGCAGGGAATAATAATGTATCTGTGGTGTAGAAAATGATAATTGCCATTTGTCCTATGGGTTGCAAACCCCTTCAGTTTCTTCAGTCATTGCCCTAACTTCTCCACTGGGGACTCTGTACTCAGTCCAATGGTTGACTGTGAGCATCTGCCTCTGTATTTGTCAGGCTCTGGCAGAGCCTCTCAGGAGACAGCTATTTCAGGCTCCTGTCAGCAAGCACTTCTTGGCATCAGCAATAGTATCTGGGTTTGGTGGCTGCATATGGGGTGGATCCCTAGGTGGGGCACTCTCTGGATGGCCTTTCCTTTAGTCTCTGCTCCATTCTTTGATCCTGTATTTCCTTAGACAGGAGCAATGCTGGGTTAAAATTTTGGAGATTGTTGGGTGGCCCCGTCTCTCAACTGGGGGCTGTGCCTGTCCACTGGATGTCGTCTCTACAGGTTCTATCTCCCCTTTGTTGGGGGATGGGGGAGCACCCTCATAGAAGGAGAATGGGATGTGGAGTTTGTGGAGGGGAAACTGGGAAGGGGGATAACATTTGAAATGCAAATAAATAAAATTAAACCAATAAAAAAATGAAGGAAAATGAAAATTGTCTATATTCTCCGAAATGCTTTGGTCAAGATCAACTGGAAGAATAAATAAGGAAGCAGTTAATGTACCTCTAAAGATGACTTTCACAGTCAATCACCTCTGGCTGTATCAGTTGGTCTGAATTTGAGAGGTAGTAGGCTTATTTTGATGTGGATCACTGGGGTCCTGTATAGACTTAGTCTCCACAGAATCACAGATGTTACAACTTAGAGGCGTGGTAAAGGCCCATTTCTTTTTCTTTAAAGAATAAAACTCTCAATTTACTCATTATACATTAAAACCAATAAAAGCTTTTCATGAAAGGTGGTCTGGTATGAAATGTGTGGAGTCTATTGCTCTTCAGCCCACAAACAACTTATTGTTATCTCTTATGATGTATTGAAGAAAGACGGGCCAACAGGGACAAGTATAGAAGTGTAAGAGTTGGATGAATGATATCTAACATGATTTAACCATGGTGGACACCAGCAAAATCTCTCAATTTAGGGAAAATGAAGGAAACACACCACAGCACCTCAGGTCTGATGAGTAGGCTGTTTGTAATCACACATCTGAACCTAATTTCATTAAATCTCTCTGATTATTCAAGTCTGACTCAGTGTACGTTCTAATTCTACCTCCTGCAAAACAGAGCTGTTCACTCCAGGCTGGCTGTTTGGTTAGTAGGTTTTGGATGAAAAAAGCTTAACCAAGAATTGGAGAATGTTATTGTTTTATTTGGGAAAAAGTTAAAGACATCACTTTAAGTATGATTAAAATATGCTTTTAATCAATACGTTATAAAAACTACAATGTTTAAAAGTGGAACGAAAGACGAAAGTTTCTGTTTTCTTAGGCTCCGGTGTAAGCTTGCTCTCCACATCAGTCCTTCGAGAGGAAGTGGGAAAGGAGTGGAAGTCACATTAATCAGGCCTGAGCGAGAGGCCCTGGCTAGGCCCAATTTAAATTTTGTGCTTCATAGATAATATTGTGGCCAAGCTAGGTACTTTTAGGTGAATTTGGACTTTAGTGAATTTCAGAATCAAAGGATTTCTGAGAAGTATTAATGGCTGAAAATAAAACCATGTTATTAATCTGAATGAACTCAAACCAAAGAATCCTAATTTCCAAGGATAAACAAAACAAAACAAAACCCAACCACCCTTCAGAGTAAGATGGCCCTGCAGCTCTAATTCCAGAAAGGTTTTTGCTTTGATTCTTACCTGCAGATAAGAGAGAGAGAGAGAGAGAGAGAGAGAGAGAGAGAGAGAGAGAGAGAGAGAGTGTGTGTGTGTGTGTGTGTGTGTGTGTGTGTGTGTGTGTGTGTTTTCAAATATAAAATATATCTTGAGGGGATAATTCTGTTTTGCTTTTCAATGAAAATAATGCTACCATAGAGTTTTCCCCCTTTAGACCTGTGTTCTTCTGACTTCATCAAAGTTCACAGACATCTGTCAATCGATTCAATGTCACACTGAGTGAAAATACAAGAACCTAGGCCTTCTGGACATGCTCTCAGAGGACTGATAGGTAGAACTGAGAAATACCATCATTCATGTGTTGCACTCTATCTCTTCAGCAGTATGTTTTCCTTGAAGAAGTGTGAGAAATGCAAGCAATCACCCATTAATTTCTGCCACCATGCCTTTAGAGTTGAAGACTGAAGAAATGACTATGTAGGGGGAAACGGCTTAATGACCCAAGAGTTTTATTTGAACAGCAGATGATTTCAGCGGCTCTGCCCCTAAGCAGCTTCATCTCAGGGCTTTCTTCAGAAAGCAAGGAGGTTGGATTCAAGGGCATCTCCCCCACTACCCTTTGGCCACATATAGCCATAGATAGCCATGAATAGATGTTATCAACAACAGCAGCCCATAAAAGTATGTAAGACGCCATGAAGAAAGTTGGTTGTTTGCTGACTCAACTGCATGATTCTCAAGCGTGAAGGCTGTTGGTGACAGCCTCTGGTGGCAATGACAAAAGGTTGGGTATACTTGGGAAACTGGTCCTTGTTCTAACTTTGTACATTTTCAAGATGTTTTCACTGTAGTTAATTCAAATCTCTTCTTAAAAACAAATAGACAAAACCCCCAAAGAATCATCCTGGAGTCAGAAAGCTGACTCAGCAGTTGAGTCATGTGATTTTCTTCCACAGGATCGGAGTTTGGTTCCTAGCGTCTTCATTAAAAGGCTCCCAGCTCTCTATAGCTCCAGTTCCAGGGCATCTGGTATCTCTAGTCTTGTGGGTACCTACACGCATATGAATATGCATGCATGCATGCAGGAATGTGTGCACGTACACTTGCACACACATGCAATTAAAATGAATCTAAAATAATTGTAAAAAGTCATCTCAAGTTTCATCTTAAAGTCATGGGTTTTAGATATTCATTTGTTGTTGTTGTTAGCAGGTCTTTCTTTAGAAAAATTATTCATCTTTTCCTCTTACATGAGTACTTTAGGGTAAATTTTAGGAGCTTTGAATCCCTTCCTGTATGTAAAGAAGAACAAACATTTTAGAAGAACCAAGGTTTAGTTATACACCAAATAGAATCAGAAGGATATGGTAGAAAATGGTGCCCACTGTAGTCATGAGTTTCACGTTCCTATGGATTTGGGAGATAAATTTTTTCTAAATATTTTCCAATATCTTATTCCTTTTAATGGAATCCTGAAGGCTTCTTTTGGTGCTTCATTTCTTCCCTCACTAAATCTGGAAAGCAGTAAAGAAGGCCCTTGAAGTAGCAGGAACAGTGGACTGTTAGGATCCTTTATTTTAAGCTACCTCAGATTTTTCCCTAACAGTTTTGCTTAGGCAAAGAGAGACCATCTCCTGCTGTGGGACAGATGCACAGGCAAGATTTTCCAAGATAGATATTGCTGGTGAGTGTGATTTAAAATAAACCTCTCAACGGCTGCCAGGGGATGCGGTTTTGGGAACAGGTTTGTACATTCACATCTAGCCTTTCCTATTTGAATCATTTCCCTCTAGAGTGTGAAAGGGGTTGGCGAATGTAATGAATGAATGCAGTGGGGAATGTAATGAAATAATGACCAAGAGTATAGTATTGGCCTCTTGAAATAAATTCATGAATGGTACAAGTAAATGGTTGAAAGTCCCTCAGATGCAAAGTGATACCACAGTTTTAGGCCACTGTCTCATGAGGACAGATGTGGCTTTTTAAAACAGTCACCAGTTTGCAGGATGATGAGCAAGGTCAGTTTGCATGTTGATAATAGTCATGGGTAGAACATGGAGGAGGTCAAGTTGAATTACTGGCTAATATTAAGCATATCCTAGGATATCATAAAGAATAAAGGAACCTATGACTTTCTGTTGGCATGCACAGTGTATGATATCTGTTTGCATGCATTAAAAACTCCAGACAGA
The DNA here is from genome assembly GCF_011064425.1 of Rattus rattus. NCBI lineage: Eukaryota > Metazoa > Chordata > Mammalia > Rodentia > Muridae > Rattus > Rattus rattus. The sequence goes on along the minus strand of NC_046157.1, from coordinate 42,252,551 downwards.
CAGAACCACTTATTGGTTCCTGTGATGAGAGAAGCTGAGAAACCTTATTCAACATAGACTTGAAAAGACAGCGGTAGAGTTGGAAGGCCAGAGAGCCAGAGGTCCGGCAGTATAGATCCCAGTCTGAGTCTACAGACTTAAGAATCATAAATGCCAACAACAGCAGAGGATTGAGGTTCTAGCTCACGTAGTCAGGAGGGAAAGTCAGTGAATCCCCCCTTACCATCCATGATCCAGTTACAATGCTGTATAAAATGATACATCACACTGCCTAAATGTCATTAAGAACATTACCCCTGGGCTGGAGACGTGGCTTAGAGGTTAAGGGCACTGGCTGCTCTTGCAGAGGTCCTAAGTTCAATTACCAACAACCCCATGGTGGCTCACAACCGTCTATAATGAACACTTGTGCCTTCTTTTGACCTGCAAGTATACATGCAGGCAAAATGCTATATTACATAATAAAATAAATCTTAAAAAAAAAAGAATATTACCCCTAACAAATGATAAAATGTCAATAAAATAAAAGACAGAACCAGGACTTTCTGGGTTTTCTAGTGCAATTAAGTTAATCTGCATTTTCTTGATGACATTATTATGGCCATATGACCCACTTATGTGGCAAAAATGTTGGTATGTACAGCCTATGGGCATATACTTGCAGATTCTACTCTTTGGGTCTTGGATTTATGAGACTCAGCACCTACATATAATCACTTGGAAACATCCCCTTCCCTGCTAGAGCTCTCAGAGCTAGCTTTTCTAGCGGACAGCCCCATAAGGAGGTGACCATAGTCTCCCACTGTGCCCCACCCCCAAGGTTTTCTATCACATGGAACTCTTACTGAAATTAGCAAGGACGTGCTTAATTTTGCTCTGCAACTCCAGTCATAAAAGGTTTTACTTTTTCTAGTTTCTGTTCTTCAAGTTTGCTTTTTGAGTGATTTCATGTAGTCTTTGATGTACTTTTTGTAGGCCTCTTTTGTGAAGCTAGTTTATTGTAATTGATGGTTCATGACAATGTCAACACTGGTGACTACTGTGCTATTGGTATCTTTGCCCTCTGGACCTTCAGTGGAAACATTTCCACCAATGAGCAAGTCATCAATGGCACCCTCTTTTCTTTTTTTTTTTTTCATTGTTATTGCCATTTTACACTTTTAATTATTTAGATTATATTCATATTTACAGAAATAAATATATTTAATACAATGATAGTTTAAGGCAGAAACATTCTTTTTTTCTTTTTTTGATTTTTTATTAGATATATTTTTTATTTACATTTCTTTTTTTTATCTTTATTAACTTGAGTATTTCTTATTTACATTTCAATTGTTATTCCCCTTCCCGGTTTCCAGTCCAACATCCTCCAACCCCTTCCCCTTTCCTTCTATATGGGTTTCCCCTCCCCATCCTCCCCCCATTACCACCTTCCCCCCAACAATCTCGTTCACTGGGGGTCCAGCCTTGGCAGGACCCAGGGCTTCCCCTTCCACTGGTGATCTTACTAGGCTATTCATTGCTACCTATGAGGTTGGAGCCCAGGGTCAGTCCATGTGTAGTCTTTGGGTAGTGGCTTAGTCCCTGGACACTCTGGTTGGTTGGCATTGTTGTTCATATGGGGTATCGAGCCCCTTCAAGTTCTTTCAGTCCTTTCTCTGATTCCTTCAGCGGGGGTCCCGTTCTCAGTTCAGTGGATTGCTGCTGGCATTCGCCTATGTATTTGCTGTATTCTGGGTGTGTCTCTCAGGAGAGATCTACATCCGGTTCCTGCCGGCCTGCACTTCTTTGCTTCATCCATCTTATCTAGTTTGGTGGCTGTATATGTATGGCACTCTCTTTTCTACTGAGCATCGTGCCCTCCACCTCTAGGCTGTCCTGGCCAGCACTTGCTGAATCAGTGTACAGCGCTTGCTGTGAGCTCCCAGAGGGAGAATGATGTAGGGACTTCTTTATTAGAAAAGTTAGGGGAAACACACTCAAAAGGTTTCCAATGCTCAAAAGAAGAGAAAGCCTTTTCTATGGAGACTTTAGTTTGCCCACCTAGTGTATGTGGGCTTCTACCCAGCACTAGGTTTCTAGTCACATGTGTTCACGCTAATCAAATGAAAATCATGTATGCAAGGAGATGCCTTTCGAGGGCTGGTCCATGGCAACTTTGTTGACCTAGTGTTTGGAAACGGTGAGCAGCACTGGCAGGCAAGAGTGGTTAACAGGCTCTAGCTTGCAGTGTTATGTTAATATTACAGTTCTAGTTTGGGCTTTCTGTATTAGGACCCTTAGCCCTAAACATTTCATTGCTCTTGCGTAGGCCTAGATGCTAGGATTTCTCAACACTTATGACAGTTCTTGGTAGACCCTGAGACCCTTGCTCCTAAAGACTTGACAGCCCTTTGGAAATGTTTTGACAGCCATGGCTTACAGATGGTCTTCTCTAGATCCCTACTTAAAAAAATAAAATGTCATGTTTTTCTTGGCTCTCTGCCCTCTCACTGCTTCTCCACTTCTGCCACATTCTTCTTCCTGCTCTTGCGGCTCTACAGCTGTTCAGCTGCTGCTACATCCACGGTTGAGCAGCCAGCTGCCCTGAGTGGCTTGACCTCTCTGCTGTCCCTGATGCTTGGGTCCCCGGCTCTAACACCAAGGCCACCGTTCTCCCCCTGCTGAGTCTCCTTTCTCCGAGTTGTACGTCTAACTCGGTCCTCACCACCGAAGGTTGTCAGGAAAAGGCCACTCAAGACAATTTCCCCCAACTGGGACTAAGGCTACATAAAAGGTCAATTTATAAACTCAGTCTGATCAGCCAGGGTAATTGGACTAAGGGTGGCTAATTGTTTTCCATGGATCACAAGATTTATCACCAGTTACAGCGGTGAAGGCTTTGCTTATACGAACTGCAACCTTACTTGTTTGGCACAGTGTGGTAGTTTGGGTACTTTGAATATGTTTGGACCAGGAAGTGGCACTGTTTGGAGGTGTGGCCTTGTTGGAGTAGGTGTGGCCACATTGAAGAAAGTCTGTCACTGTGGGTATGGGCTTTAAGACCCTCCTCCTACCTGCCTGGAAGCCAATGGTCTCCAGTTTGCGCGTGATGGCAGGGTGATGTAGAGCAAAGCTTCTTAAACTGCGGCTTGCAGCAGTATGGGGTCAGATAACTGAGTATGGAGGTCCGACTCTTTTTGTTTTCGTCAGTAAATGGCTTGTGGATGTGCAGGAGCACACATTTATCTAAGGTAATGAACTCAAGATGTCCCCGTCAGCTTTCGCCTGTGTTGCCCTGCACAGACTCACTGCAGCCTTGGTTCTGAAAATCCGACACGTGCCAATCTGCACTGTGCCCGCCTTCACACTCTGCAGAGTCAATGAACACTGCCTGAAATACCTCAACCTACGTTCAAGACTACTGGATGCTCTGCATGGTAGTGTTTTTAGGTTATTTACAAAGATTCTGCTCTTAAAGCATAATTGTCTAGCTACTGAAAAATGAAGGCTTTTCATAGCTTTCTGCCATTATTCCTTAGGCGTGAAAAACAGATTAGTATCTCTGGACAAACAAACATGTTCATTGCATAAGCATGCAAATTTAGCTTCGTCTGTAAGAAAGGGCAAGATTACACACACACACACACACACACACACACACACACACACAATTACTTTAAGGTAATTTTCTCTCTGTATGCTTTACTATCTATCAGTAAAGGTTTTCGATTTGTATACTTATCTTATACACCTATGCACCTGGGGTCACGTAAAATTTCTTCGCTGGGAATCACAATAGAAAAGTTTAAAGAGGCCCCAATCTAGCATTCTTTGTTGCTTGTGAAATGGGAAGTCTGCTGTAAATTGTTGATAAACAGCCCTGGGTGGGAATGTTCTTTCAAGAGCTTCAGCAGCTAAGGTGATCAGCGTGATCACATGATCAGTGTACGGTTATGATAAGTGTTTATAGTATGTTCATGGCTTGTGCCGGCATAAAGATAGCTGGGCGTGCTACTGACACTGCTTTGGCTTAAGGCAACCATGGCAACAAGGGAGCATTCAACGTCCACTAATTAGAGTAAAGCTGCTCCATTCTCCTAGGTCTTTTATTTATAGAAAAATGAGGAATGAAAGAAGTACTCAGAACATGAACTTAAATATCTTATCGTTAAGAGCAATGACAATTTTAAACAGACTTTAACAGTGCTTGGCACCTGTCCAGTGACCCTGGAAGAGGTAGGTCCCACTTCTCTGTCTCAGTGACACTTAGGTTAATTAAACTTTCCTTTCCCTTAACCCGGAGCCTCTGCCAGGTTACCATGTTATTTATACTCGGCACTGGAATGTTCTTTCTCTCCCTCTGTTCCACTCTCTAAAACCTCTGGTGTTCTTTTCCGGATTCTTCCTAGCTGAAGCTTCAGTGTCTTCCCATGGTCAAGGGTAGCTTTTGTCCAGTTAGCTCGCTTTTGTCCTCTGAGAAGTTGCAGGGGTCCATCTGGATAATTTGACAATTAGCTCAATACAAACATTATTTTTTTAATTTCACTGATTGTTGAACTTATAACTGGAAATTAATACCACAAGGATCTCCAAAGATTTTCTCAAATATTCAAATGAAACATGTAAGTATTAAGGGTAAAAATTTAAAAGCGTGTATTTCTTTTACATAATTTGTTGAGGTGATATTTTGAATACTAACAGGAGAGCTGAGGATTTGTGTAACCCATCAAGTGTTAAAGGACACCCTTAGGGCTTCTCTGGCTGTTCATTCCCTCTGACAATCACAAAGAAGGATGCCCATGTGCTTGGTAAACAGTGCTCTTAACCAAGTTGGGCATTAACACTTTCATCTCATCAGGCTTAAGGGTCCTTGATACTTATTTCTTTTGCATGGGCATTCCCCTGCTTCAGATATTTCTTATCTTCCTGTCTCTTAAAACAACAATTTTTACCTTTGGGTAGAAACAAAAGTGGCATGCCCTTTTCCTGACTCAGTGATGACGCATGTGTAAACCGAGGATATCGCCATTGGGGTGACTTATTAGCCAGTCAAAATATTATTTGAACGTTCGCATTTGCTTTCAACTTGAAAGGAACTGCTTTGTGTGGTCTTTGGTTTTCATTATCTTCCTGCTTACAGGGCCAGCTTCCGATGTGAGGGTAATGGGCAGTAGTGGTGTCTCACGGCGAGCCCTCAGACCTTCTCTGCTGTCCTGCTTCTCCTTCTCCCTTGATCTCCATTTCTAAACAGCTGTTCTTCTTCTTTGAAACATTTTCCACACAGTGGCTCTCCTCCAGCCCAGGCTAGCCTTGAACCATTGATTTAGTTGAGGTGAACTTGAACTTCTAATCTCTCTGTCTCCATCTCTTGCATCCTAGGATTATGGGTATGTGCCACCATGATTGTTTTATGTAGTGCTTAGGAGTCATCAAACCTGAGCCTCTGTGCAGGCTGGGAAAGACCTCTACTGACAGAGCAACAGCCCTAGCCCTACAGCTTGTCAAGTATTCATAGAGGACAACCTCCACGAATCAATTCTCTTTTTCCACTCAGGAAACCATCTTTCACAGTCAAACTTGGTTCTAGTCACTAAGCCATCTCACCAGGCTCCCTCTTGAATGAAGTCTTTGGGGGTATATGGGAGTGTATGGAAGGATGAAAGGTAAGGGAGAAATGTTATTATATTATAATCTCAAAAGAAATTTAATAAAAAGAAAATAAGAGTGGAGAAGTAACCTTCCTTTGATGGCAAATGCATCCAGGAGAAGTAGCAGCATGACAGTCCCTGTGCTGCTAATTGCAAGCGTTCCACTGTCCCAGTCTATTTCACTTGTTATTTAGAGACAGGGTCTCACTAACTAGATCAGGGTGGCTGTGAACTCATTATGTAGCCTTAGAAGACCCTAAACCTTTTTATTTTCCTGTCCCAGAGTAGCTAGGACAGGAAGTAGTAGTAGTAGTAGTAGTAGTAGTAGTAGTAGTAGTAGTAGTAGTAGTAGTAGTAGTAATTGTGCACTACTAAGCCTGATTCATGTGGTGCTAGTACCAAACCCAAGGCTTGTATTCTCAGCAGCACTCTGGCAACTGGCAACATTTAGAGCCCGGAAGCATCATTTTCACACTTTCACGTTCTCTTCTGTATCTCCCTGCATACAGTGAAAACCTAATGATACCTTCAGACTTTCGTAGCCTTTGTGTTAGAATATTTGACAGCTCACATATTTTCTCTGCTATACCTGGCAAGCTTAAGGAATTTTTAAAGGAGTGTCTGTGGCCAAAATTCCCAAATGAATAAAGATAAGAACTAATTTGTGGTGAAATGATACATGAAGTTTAAGGATTTAATTCCCAAGAAGATTAGACTAAATGATTGCTTACAGGTTTAAAGGTTCTAGATTTCTGTCCACCCAGATATTCATAAAGAATGAGTGGCTGCCACTGACAGTGTCTTTTAAAAATAATCTCAGAAATTTTATATTCAGAAAAGGACAATTAAAATGACAGGTTCCTTTGCTTTGTGTCATTATTAACTTACTAGCATGTGAGTTCTTTCTAAGTGGTTGATTAGAAATTTGTTCATGTGCAAAATACAAGATAGTTATTAGTGTGTGGTTGTTGTGTGGTAGACATTTTCCTGATGTCCATCACCACCTGTGACTACAGACAGCATTCCTCCAAAGATCAGTCCATTGTTATCCCAGAGTCCAACATGCCTTAATTCAGTAATCTAATCCAATACTAGATAGCTTGTTGCTTTAAACTACTAGTGTTTCTTTTATTCCCCTTTCTTTCATTTGATTTCCCTGTGGTCATTGACCCACTTCTCTATTTGCATCTCCCAAGCAATACGCCATGGAATAACCTTCTCTTCATTTTCTTCTCCTCTTGTTCTAAATGTATTCATTTAATTCTGTCACATAATTTTATTTCTGAAATATCTCTCATTTGTACCTTCCTTTGTAAATGTTCATGGTCACAGATTTCATCTAGGCCCTCAATTAATAGTTGGTAGTAATGTAACACATGACTTAAAGTCTCTTCACTCTAAAATGTGATGCACTCATGGCAACAACACACAAAATCATGCCATTTCTACATTTAAAATCTGCTCTATACTATCAAAGAAGGAATCTGAGGCCTTAGGTGAATAGAAGACTTTTTAATTCATGGTTTTAATGTAAGAAGTGTCCCTATTTTCTAATGGTTTTTTAATCTATATCTTACATTGACTGAGGTTTATTTATTTTTATTTTATGCATTTGGGTGTTTTGTCAGAATATATGTTTGTAAACAATGTGCATACAGTACCTTGGAGTCCAGGAGGGGGTGTCTGATGCCCTGAAACTAGTGTTATAAGTGGTTATCAGCTTTCATGTGGGTGCCAGGAATCAAAACCAGGTATCCCGGAAGAGCAATCACAGCTCGTAATGCTGAACCATCTCTCCAGTCCCCAAACATTTAATTTCATACTCATTCTAAAAGTTAAACTTTATAATTACTCTGTTGTTCTTTTTCTTTTTTTTTTAAATATATTTTTACATCATTTATCCTTTATGTTCCCTCAAACCCCTCCCATGTCCACACTGTCCCCACCCCCTTTCAAATCCATGGCCTATTTCTCTTTGTTATTGTAATATATTATATGTATAATATAAATTATATAAATTAATATACATATAAATTCAGCATACTCGGTCTATTTAATGTTACTTGTATGTACACTGAACAGGGTCCATTATAGAAAACTACAACTGGTCAAATGTAAAGGTTTTTCCTAGTGGTGAAGCACTGTGAGATTTCTGTGTTTGATGATTAGCCAGTGTTGGGTGACTGCCATGTCACCAAAGTCATGGAAGGGATGGTGCAACCTGGTTCCCACCTGTGGAACAGAGCCACCAGGGTGTGGGCCTCCATGAGTGTTGATGGTTGCTGAGTATAAGGCTCGTTTTGTTAATATATATGCTTTATATATTATTGTTGTTATATATATGTATTATATATGTAATATATAATATATACTATTTATTTGTTTACTTCATGTTCCTCCTTTAGGAAATATTCTCTGTCAAGGTTATTGGGGAATGTCTACTTTGCCAAGGTTAACAACTCCATATTAATCAGAGACAACACAAGATTAGGAGGCAAGGGTGTGTCTAATATGGTTGAGTGCTGTGACTTCCAGGACAGCCCTCAAGACTGTGGGAAGAAACTTTGAAAACATAAGTTCAAAAATCTATAGACAGGATTTATCAACTATGCAAAATATAAGGATGTAATATGATTATATGGCAGTCTTCACAGACCTAAAAGAACAGAGGCAGCTGCACTATAAGCCAGCTTGTCAGAAAGATATTAAGGGAGGATATAAAGAGATTTCGGGAGTGGTGGTTGCAGGGCAAGATCCCACCCAGCTAAGTTTATTGTTTGTGCTTATGAAGGCTGTCATATTCCTGAGTTGAAGGTGGTTTTAGGGCAGAACTAGTTTTGGTCCAGGTCCAGGTGTGGTGGGAATGGTAATTGCAGGACAGGATCCCACCCAGCTAAACTTATTATCTGTGCTTACAAAAGCAGGCAGATCTCTGAGTTCATCTGCAATGTTAAAAAAAAAATAGTGTGCTTGCTCTCTTTTTCCAAGAATCAGGGGTCTGGGGTGATGGAATGCTGATTTATCAAATAAATCAAAAGGGAATCTGGAGTAAATATGTAAATAAAAGACTAACCTTAGTCTTTGAGAACTGAGCTGTCTGGATGAGTGGTCTGGAGCTCTGCAGGAAAAGTTAGTTTAAGCAGAACACAGGGCTGTCAGCTTGCACCCCATGGTTGTCTTCAAGCAGTTTTTTTCACTGCTCTCAGACACCCCTTCTCTCAGGAGCCCCTCTCCAAGCTGAGGCTGGTTCTTGGCAGGTGCCCAGCCCCGGTAGAAATCTTCAACACAACTTGTGCCCCTAAGGCACAAGCATCCCTGTGGAATGGTAAGAACCAGAGGAACAGAACGTCTGTTGTGAGATTGTGCCTCTTATAAACATCAGGAAACTTCCACTATGACAGGGCAATGATGTGGCTGCTGAAACAAGATGCAAAGAAGAATGACAACAGTAGATGCTATATTAGTCAGGGTTCTCTAAATGAATGGGATTCATAGGACACACACACACACACACACACACACACACACACACACACACACACACAGTTTGTTTGACTGACTTACAGGATGTAGTCCAGCTAGTCCAATGATGGCTTTCCCACAGTAGAAGAACTGAGACTTCAGGGGTTCTATAGTTCTTGAAGGTGGATGTTCAGCTGGTTCTGGGGTCCTAAGAGGTTTGTAGAGCTGAGATCTCCAGTCTTTGTTGGGATCTCGAGGAAGTTAGTTCCAGGGTAGGTCAAGGAATGCCTCAGCAGGGGAACAGATGAACTAGTTGTGAGAGTGAGGGCAAGCAGCAAAAAGCAAGTTTCCTTCCAGGCTCCTTCATGTGGGCAGCCACTAGCAGGTGTAGCTCACCTGAAGGCTGAGTCTTCCTTCCCATCTCAAATGATCCAGTTAAGGAAATCCCTCACGGGCATGCCATCAGATTGAGGTTTAGTTGATTCCAGTGGTAGATAGATAAGAACCAAGAAACAGCTCTCACACATTGCTAACACATCTTATGGGGCCCCAACCCTAGACAAAGAACTCTAGGCAATTAAGGGATGCTGAGAATGAAAGAACATTCTTTCCCAGGAACGACACCACCCCTCCCAGCCATTGGTTATACAACACTAGTTAGTCAGCTAGGTTTTTGTGTTTTGGTTTGCTTTACTTAAAATGTTTTCATATGATATGTTTTAATTGTAGTTTTTTCCCTTCACCCAACTCTTCCTCTCTAGAACCTCCTTACCTTCTTGCCTACCCAATATCATGGTCCTCACCCCTCCAAAAGAAAACGACAAAAATCAAAAAACAAAACTGGCTCTGCTTATCTCTATCTTCTCCGTCACACTTATTTCTCCTCAATATTTTAAGGCTTAATTACTTATTTATTTTTCACTGTATATTTTGTTCTTGCATTTATCCATTTAGTCTTGCATCCATTCATCTACATACTTGTTCTGTTTCTACAAGGTAGACTATTAAATTATAACATAGTAAAGAATAGTGCAAAGCTCTTATCTTGGCGAGTTTTTTTTAAAAAAATACATTTTAGTACAAAATACATAAAAAAACAGATAAATGTAGTGATAATATGACTTCAGACAATGAAAAATGTCTTTGGAAAACAACAAAAGCAACACTTTGTAATGCTGTAAGTTGTCAGAGTCAAAAAGTTCCTTAGTGCAATGGCTACTATAAGAAAATAACACAGACACTAATTCATACAGAAAAAAGGATATTTCTGATAATTCTAGAGGATGTGATGTCCAAGCTCAAGATGCGGATAGGTTTCAGCATCTGGTGGGGGCTGCTCTTTGTTTTCTACATGGTACCACATTAATGTATGCTCTGAGAGGAAAAGGTTCTAATGGAAGGGGGCCCAGCTTGCCTAACACTAGGTAAAACCTCTTTTATAAGAGTCTTCATCACACTCAAAAGAAGGTGCACCAGGTGTTAGATCAACTTCTTAAACATGCCACCTCTTTATCCTTTCTTACTGGCAACTGAATGTTGGAGAGGACACAATGAACGCATTACAGGAAGACCCAAATTAACTGTAGTAGCCATGATGACATTCCTCAAATGGAGTTGATGTGGGTTATGTGAGAAATAGACAAGAATAAAATGTGAATACAATTGAGACTTGACACCACTTTCTAGGATGAAGCAGATTAAAAAGACACAAGTTAAAGAGAGGATACATTATTTATTTACAGATTAATGTCTCTCATTAGGGAGAAGCATGGTGGAACAGAGCTCACTGAGGGGCCCTTGGGGTGAGACAACTATGAAAGATAATGTTTTGGAATCATTTTTAGCTCCACTGTGCATCCTTGAACCTTAATTTTTTAAATGACATAAAATAATAGCATATTCTTATGGAATACAATATGATGATTTGGTATATGTATATAATGTATAACGATCTGTATCTTGGAACATGCATTTTTTTTGTATTACCTGTAAAATCTTCGGCTAAGTTTCTTACAGTTTGCATATTGAAGTGTTTTCTTCTCGCTATTACTATGAAACAGAACACTATCAGTTCTTCCTCTTACCTAAGATATTATTTTCCGGTTTCCTTCTATCTTCCACTTCCACCCTCTGTCATCATCCTGAACCCCTGATTCCACTCTCCCATTCTGTAAAATCTGTAAAATAAACTTTTTAAACTTCTAACAAATGATTGGAACATATGGTGTTTGTCTTTCTCTGCCTGGCTTATTTCACTTAGAGTAATGTTGACTCCTAAAACTTTAAGATGGGCAATTTCACAGTAGCTTAAAATCAAATGTTTATTACCCAAAGACATTCACAGCACTCATTACTAAACTCTTCAGAAGTTTTCAACTTAAAATACTGTCTTCAACGTGGGTCACAATAAAACCTAAAAGGGGAGGGGAGCAAGTTAGTAAAAAACAAACAAGCAAGCAAACAAAAACAAACAACAACAAAAACAAAACCCAAAGGAACAAAACAAACAGCGAAAAAAACCCCGAAAACCAAAACTTAGCAAATATATTGTTAATAAAAGAGAAATCTTGAAGTAAAACTTGTTTATTTTTATTCTATTTGTTCACATGGCATTCACATGTTTTGTTCTTTATAACACTGAACACTTATTACCTAGAAGGAAGGGAACCGCCTATGGTCATAGGAAGAACACGGAACATTGGAAGGCCAAGGCCAACTCTGGTTTGTTTACATCCAGGAATAGACATAAACTTCCCAAAGCTCACTTCCATTAACTGTGAAGTAGGATAATTTTGTAGACGCTGCCTATCTCATAGTGTTTTGGTGGCCTTTTGCCAAATAACTTTAAAAATGGAAGGTTTCTGTCTTGCCCCCTCCATAAATCATGAAGCTTTATAGCTGACAAGGCAAACCCCTTGATTTCAAATTTCTCTTTTACCAGGGCTATTACAAAGATCTCAAAGATCGTCTATATACGTTGAGAATGCTCCCGTAGCCGGACAGGCAATTATCATGCCCAAGCCATTGCAAACCGAGGCCTAAGTGAGACGCAAGGCAAGTTCAAGGACGTACTACTCAAGTCGTTCTGCATTGTAGTTACTGGTGTATTCAATTTATTTCCCAAAGAGACGATAAATTCCTGACTGTTAGAAACCATGTCTTGTATAATATTCTCATATTCCCACTATTGGCAGCAGTTATGAGCTCAATAAAGATTAGTTATATGAATCAGTGTGAGTGGGGAGGTAGGCTGTGGAGCTGGTATCACTACATATATAAACACTCCATAAATCTTCCAGTCCACATATACAGTTCCCTTGCTTCTCCACGTCTCTGTTTTTGGAATGTCCATATTATGAAACTAGATTAGTTTTCTTGGGCCACGTCCCCTATTCCCTTGTGTCGTGCTTGCCCTCCCATAAATATTTCCAAAGACATTCCAGAAAGATATGCACACCTCAATTTTCCTAAGAAAAGTATACTTGCTGTAAATGTTTTGGCAAAGTTCGTTCCATTCCTTGAAGCCTGTAGAAGACATGGTATAACGATATAGCTCCTTTTACTCCTTCATCGTAGGCATGCTGCAATGGCTTCTGCTAGGTATTTGTGTAAGGGCAAACAGTAAACTTTCCCAGAACCCTAGAAAACTCATCACAGAAGTGTACTCCCAGGTTATTTCCTGACCGCATTCTGAGAGTGGTTAAGCCCTGATGAGGTCGTTACAGACACAGGAAACAGCTGCAGAGGAACACACTGCCCGGAAATCTGCCTCGTGTTGTCTTAAGCCAAACTTGCTATCTCTTCTGAATGTAAGCTTTTTGATCAATGTCACTGTCAAAGTACATTCCAAACACACTGTGTTAATTTCAAAACAGGCCTAGATAAGAATATTGAGTGCTCAGAACACCTGGCGTGTTTCACAACTCGACATAAAACACAAATGGGACTATTTGATCATAATCTAGTTTCTTCTCTTTACGTGTGTGGTGCCCTGTAGACAAAACATCAAATAAGCTCCCAGTTCACGTGAGTATTGTTTTGTGGTTTCGTTGATTTGTACTTGGGAGATGTTATGACATATTGGGTCAAGTTCATAACTCAGAAGTTAGGAGGTCAGGAGTCGGCTATCAGCTATGATATTGGTCAGTAATAAACGCATATGTTGGACAAACCATTTCACTCTTTAAGATTAATATTCTTACCAGTTTGCAAAGATGGTTGAACTGAATTTGGGATATTTCCCAGCGATCACACTCTTTAGCGCTAATCACTTGTAGCACAAAATAACACAGTGCAAACTTAACTCCTTCATCTAGTAAAGTTGAAGATGGGCCAAGAAGAACTGAATGCCGGATGCAGAAAACTTGATTCCTTACATAAAGAAAGAACTTTTTTTTTTTTGATGAATTAAAGCAAAGTTCCAGGCTAGAGACTACAAATCAATGAATAATTCTCTTTAGGTATTGGGTGAGACTTCTCTATTATTCCAGCACTGGACACAAATGTCCAAGTTAAAATTAAAAGGACACTTGGGATGTCCATGTTTATAAGGCTGGTTAATGGATGTGATTGTAGCCAGACTATTTTATTTTATTTTTTCATCCATATACACATATCTATATTTATATATTAGATACAGGCACAGGGAGGTGGGGAGGGGCACGGGCTCTCCATGGGCCCCACCTCCACATCCAATCACATACATACAGAAGCAGCAAGGGCGTTACATGTGGCAGCTTGAGAGGGAGAGGGTTAGGCCTAGGCCTGGCTCCTCAGGGAAACCAGCCTTGAGACTTAGGAATGTCTGTCAGGGAAAATGGGGTTCCAACATGAGTATGAGGGCAGAGTTAGCCTGCTCAGTGTCCCCACCCTCCGCAGAAAGCACAGGTCCTAGGATGGTCATAGCCCTTCCATTCCAGAACAGGATACCAGAGCTGGGGCTAGCAGGGATAGATTAAGACACAGCAGCAGAGATCAGCTCTGGGGCCACCTCATCACTCAGGCCAAGGGGAGATGGGGCAGGGGACTGGAGTGGGAGAAGCCTGCTTGAAGCAGGAGACCCCGGCAGAGTGAGAGAAGGTGGCCAGGCCCACCCTTGGTCCAGCCTGGGCTGCCGGGGTCCGGATTGAGCAAAGTTCATTTTCTAACAATCTGCAGAGAAGGAGCAGGTAGGAGCAGGACCAGATCCAAAAGGACAGGGGTGTCTGTTCTTGTTAGAGGGCCTCTGGTGCCCCTGGCTGGAAGCGGGCTGTCTCTTGTAAGGTCAGCTCCTTCAGCAGCTCCTTGGGGAGATCATCCAGTTCCACGTCAAAGGTGAATGGCTCCTCTGCCACTGGTTCATCTGTCGGATCATAGTACTGTTCCAGGTAAGGGTGAGCCAGTGCTTCCTCTACTGAGATGCACTTGTTTGGGTTAAAGGTTAACATCCGGTCCAGCATGTCAAGAGCTTTGGAGTCAGATTTGGGAAAAAGCTTGGCCCAAGTCACCTTGGTTTTAGAGGGCAGAGACTGTAGGTAGTTTCGGGCCTTCATGTTAATGATACAATTTAGGTCCTCCTGGGATGGGGAACCCAGTATACCTATGTGGTTGAGCTGGTCCAGGTAGTGCTTGCCGGGGAAGATAGGCCGGTTGGAGAGCATCTCAGCCAGAATGCAGCCCACAGACCAGACGTCAATGGATTTGGTGTAGCCCTTGGAGTTAAGCATGATCTCTGGGGCTCGGTACCAGCGTGTGGCCACATACTCGGTCAGAAAGCCAATGTGGTCGTGCTCAGGGTCAGCAATCCAGGCCAGGCCAAAATCACGGATCTTAAGGTCTCAGGTGGTGTTGATAAGCAGATTGGAGGGCTTCAGGTCCCGGTGCAGCACATTGGCCGAGCGTATGTACTTGAGGTCCCGGAGGATCTGGTAGAGGAAGTAGCAGTTGTGGTCATTGCTCAGCTGCTGGCTCTTAAGCAGCTTGTACAGGTCCGTCTCCATGAGGTCCTGAACAATGTAAACATCTCTCATGGCTTCCAGGGTGGGTGCTCTGAGGATGTCTCGGATGCCTATGACATTCTCATGGCGGAAACGCAGCAAGATCTGGATTTCTCTCAGTGTGCGCTGACAGTAGGTTTGATGCTCGAAGGGGCTAATCTTGATAGCCACTCTGGTCTTGCGCACGTGGTCATAAGCTGAGCTGACCATGTCCGCATCTTCGCCGATGTACTGCAGCTGCGTGTAACATGGGCCCACGTCGAATGGCTGCCCCTTCACCACCACCACCTCCCCGGGGACCACCGGGACGACCCCAGCAGTTCCCTGGCCTCCCCTCGCCCAGGGCCGTCGCCACCGCTTCCCCCCCTGCCCCCACTGCCCTGTCCCAGACTTTTTTATTTACTTATATTTTTTGCTTTTATTTATTTATCAAAAATTATTTATATATGTGTGTATGTGTCTGCTTGTCTATATGTTCACAGTTTGTGTGCTGGTTTCTATAGAGGTCAGAAGAAGATATAGGGACAGTGGAAGTACAGTGATAAATAGTAGTAAACCTCCCAGTATGGGTGCTGGGAACTGAACCCGAGTCCTTTGCAGGAGCGGTATGTCCTTCTCATTGCTGAACCATTTCTCCAGTCTAGTATTTTAAAACATAACAAAATATCCAGTTTACTTAAACAGGACTATGTTTGTCTGTAAATGAGAGTAGAAAATTAAACCAACACCACGTCTAAGCAGAAAGAGCTAGAGCCTTGTTTTCCTGGTGGGGAGTTTCTTTGGGGAAATCCTTTCCTTGAGTCAAGGGATCCAAACCCAGCATTCCTAGAGTAGCCCCATGGAGAGAGCCTGACATATCTGTGTGACAAACTCCAAGGCAGAGGATCAGAGGCCATGCAGAACTCTGTGCTGAACTGACAGGCAAAAGGAAGTGGAAAGTAGAAGGTCTCTGTAAGAAAGCGCGAGAGGAGCAAGGTTCATTCTGAACGTTGTCACCTGAGGATGCCCCCAAAGATCTTGTAGTCAAGGACAACCTAGAAGCAAGAGGCTGTGGGGCACATGATTATAGGGAAGTACATATGGGGCTTGATAATTTCAAGTTTGGATAAGTCTCCTGGGCTGAAACTGTGTAGTTAAAAGACTATGAAAGTGCTGTTGAACAATTTGCTTCTGGGTTCCCTACAGAGGCACACAGCAGACATCATCTCACAGAGAAGGCTACTCATCTTGCCACTTCTTTCTGTTTCCTAAGAGGAAGGGATTCAGAAAAGGGATGAGGAACAATGAATGGAGAACTCCAGGATCTTCTCCATGCGCTTCAGGATAAAGCTAATGGACTAGGGGGGAACAGGACAATCTAGGATGTGGAGTTAAAGTTCAGAGAAATGAATCGGTTTTATCCATTTATGAATTTGACTTCGTGGTAGCCTAGAGTAGCTTAAAACCCATGGGAAATGGCAGTTTCAGAAAGAGGTAGTGAGGGGACAGCCCAGGTCGCAGAGGGAGAGGACTGTTCAAATTAAAAACAGGGTTGGAGAGATGATTTAAGAGCTGGCAAGGCTTACTCTTGCAGGGGACCTAGGTTCACTTCCCAGCATCCACAATCAGGTGGCTTCCAGCTGCCTGAAACTCCAGTTCCAGGGAATCTGTCCCTCTCTGGCTTTCTGGGGTGCTTGAATGACAGTGGTACACATAAAACTCACACACACACACACACACACACACACACACTCGCACACACACACACACACACACACACACTGTCATACACACTTGTATACTCTCATTCAAATGGATAAAGATAAAGTGAATCTCTTCTAAGAAAATGAGAGAAATTTTATTTATTTACTTTTAACACATAATTTGCCCTGTAGATCAGGTTAGCCTCAAACTTGCGTAGATCTTCGGTACACTAAGATTCTAGAGTTATATCCTAGACCTAATCCTAGACATTTTATTTTACTGTTTATCCTTCTCTATCTAGAACTTTTAACAAATTGGTAGCCAAATAATAGAATTTTCTAATACCTTCATCCAAATTGTGATTTGAGCCTAGAATATGCCCCATAGGCCCATATTTTTATTTATTTCTTTTTCTTTTTTTATTGTTTTTTTTATTTACATTTCAAATGTTATCCCCTTTCCCAGTTTCCTACCCATAACCCCCCCCATCCCATATCCCCTCCTCCTGCTTCTCCTCCACTCACCCACTCCTCCCTGCATTCTTCACCTGACATTCCCCTACACTGGGACATCGAGTCTTGGCAGGACCAAGGGCTTTTCCTCCCATTGGTGCCCAGCAAGGCCATCCTCTGCTACATATACAGCTGGAGCTCTGAGCAGTCTTGGGATAGTGGTTTAGTCCCTGGGAGCTCTGGTTGGTTGGCATCCTTGTTCTTATGGGGTTGCAAACCCCTTCAGTTCCTTCAATCCTTTCTCTAACTCCTCCATTGGGGATGACATTCTCAGTTCAATGGTTGGCTATGAGCATCCATCTCTGTATTTGTCAGGCTCTGGCAGAACCTCTCAGGAGACAGCTGTATCAGGCTCCTGTCAGCATGCACTTCTTGGCATCAGCAATAGTGACTGGGTTTGGTGATTGTAGGTATATGGGCTGGATCCCCAGGTCGGGTAGTCTCTGGATGGCCTTTCCTTCAGTCTCTGCTCCAAACTTCATCTCCATATTTCCTCCTTTGAATAATTTTGTTCCCCCTTCTAAGAAGGACTGAAGCATTCTCACTTTGGTGGTCCTTCTTGAGTTTCATGTGATCTGTGGATTGTATCTTGGGTAATTCGAACTTTTGTGGCTAATATCCACTTATCAGTGAGTACATGCCATGCGTGTCTTTTTGTGATTGGGTTACCTCACTCAGGATGATATTTTCTAGTTCAATCCGTTTGCCTATGAATTTCATAAAGCCATTGTTTTTGATAGCTGAGTAGTACTCCATTGTATAGATGTACCACATTTTCTGTAGCCATTCCTTTGTTGAGGGACATCTGGGATGTTTGTCCTTTCCAGCTTCTGACTATTATAAATAAGGCTGCTATGAACATAGTGGAGCATGTGTCCTTATTATATGTTGGAGTGTCTTTTGGATATATGTCCAGTTGTATAGCTGGTTCCTCAGGTAGTACTATGTCCACTTTTCTGAGGAACCTGCAGACTGATTTCCAGAGTGGTTTTACCAGCTTGCAATCCCACCAACAATGGAGGAGTTTTCCTTTTTTTCTACATCCTTGCCAGCATCTATTGTCACCTGAGTTTTTGATCTTAGCCATTCTGCCTCGTGTGAGGTGGATTCTCAGGGTTGTTTTGATTTGCATTTTCCTGATGACTAAGGATGTTGAACATTTCTTTAGGTGTTTCTCAGCCTTTCAATATTCCTCAGTTGAGAATTATTTGTTTAGCTCTGTACTCCATTTTTAATAGGGTTATTTGATTCTCTGGAGTCTAACTTCTTGAGTTCTTTGTATATATTTGGATATTAGCCTTCTATCACATGTAGGACCGGTAAAGATCTTTTCCCAATCTTTTGGTTGCCGTTTTGTCCTAATGACAATGTCTTTTGCCTTACAGAAGCTTTGCAATTTTATGAAGTCCCATTTGTTGATTGTTGATCTTAGAGCATAAGACATTGGTGTTCTGTTCAGGAAATTTTTCCCAGTGCCCATGTGTTTGAGGCTCTTCCCCACTTAGGCCCATTGTTTTAAACACTTGGACCCTGATTTGTGTAACTATTTTTGAAAACTAGGCCCTTTACATTGTAGGGCCTGGCTAGCCAGAGTAGGTCCCTGGGTGAGCCTTTGAATGTTTTTAGTTTGCCGGCTGGTCTGGTCTGTGTTCTGCTTTCTGTCTTCTACCATGTAAACACCCTTGGTCTTATGCTCCCTCACCAAGCCTGCTCCACAAGGAAGACTGAAATCTTTCTGAAGCTGAGAGCTAAAGTTCACCTTGTTTCTGTCAGATTTGGCTAATTGTACTAATGCAGTCCACAGTGGGAAATGACGTTGCTCCTGCCATTATTGCATAGACAGGTCACCATGTCTGATGCTACTTCAAGAGTTTGTGGAAAATCATGAAATACTAGCTTCCGTAGAAAAGAAAGATGCTGTTCAGGGTATCCACAGAAACGTTTCTACCTGTTTTTATAGGCAAGTGATTCTTCCCAAATAATTTCATATTATTTCATGGTCCAGTATATAAAATCCAGTAACAAACATGCGCTGGGAGGTAGATGTTCAAGTTCCCAGAGGTTTATCTACCAGAAGCCCTTGCTTACATTCCATTGATCAAAAAAAATAATTTTTTGTTTACATTTACAGTGAAAGTTTCCCCCTTTCCTTCTGTTCTTAAAAGGAGGGAAACGGGTATCTGCTGATGTTTATGCTTGAGTAACACTTTCAGTATTGTCTCACGATCTGAATCCTGCTGCAAGTGAAGGTTAAGAACTAGACTCATTTTGGTTGCAGGTAAGTGGCACTAAAATGCTGTACAACAATAATAGCTCACATTTCTGTAGGTATGTGTGACATAATCTATAGACATATATTTTATACAGAAATATATATAATATACTTATGGTCATATAAAACATACTATGCTTAGTATACAGATATACATTTCAATAGGAAAGCTATTCAGTATTTTGAGGGTCAATAATTGTATCCTTCTGTTTAAAAAATGACATACTAACCAAATGAGCAGTTTTAATGTAGTATAAAGCATTTTATGTTACTCCTATAATGTAATTTAAGAGACAATGAGATTTTAATTTTTCTGTAAAATAAAATAACTCGATTTCCTATTTCTTAGTCTGAACATATTTGAATCCTAATAATATTAGAAGCACATATTGCAATGATCTATTACTAAGATAGAAATATTTTAACTCTTCAGAGGAATGTATGTATTTCACAATACAGGTGCAGGAAGAAAAGCCACATATTAGTGAAAAATCTACATATGAACAAGTATGTTTTGTAATCAGGTTGAAGTTTATTTAACAACTTTTGAGCTCTCTTTGGGCATGAGGCACTTAGATACAAACAATGATATATTCTCAACTTTGGAGGAGGGTAGTGAAAAACAAGAGCATCTCAGGGAGACATCCTGAGTACAGGGACAAAACAGAGAAGACTTAAACCGTGCTAGGGTCTGAGGCGAATGCAAAGCAGAAATGCTTGGGAATTAATTTTCAATCTCGACTGCACAGTAGGATCTTCCTGCTAACTTCAAAACAAAATGCTTCCTCAAGGCTCTAAACAGGATGAAGAATTTTGAGATGGTACCCTTGTGAGTCCCTGCTGATTCTCATTGCATTTCAATGGAAACCCACTGTCAGGGTTCTGGAGAGTGAAATGGGACTTAATGAGAAATGAACAAATTCCCCCATCCATAAACTACCATGACTGATTCATTAGCTTAGATAGTTAGAAGGTGGGCCCATTCCTGAACGAAGGGCAGATGATTTGCAGCCCCTAACCTACAGTGAGGATGAATTTTAAACTGCATTTAAGCTACAAAGCCCTTTGGAATGCACAGTATACTCACTGCCCCATAGGCTAAGAACTCTTGGAACATAAAGCTCAGGCCTTATTTATCTATCTTTGTATTTCTACAAGTTCTAACATAAGGTTTGTCACCCAGTTGGCATCCAATAAACTTTTGCCAAAAGAGTAAATGAATGAATAAAAGAACAACACAAATAAACACACATCGAGCTCTTCAAACAGCACACGTGCACGCACACACACACACACACACACACACACACACACACACACACACTCACATACAAGATTAAAGAGAAATAGTATCCTTATGGTTTACATTCAAGTGAAGGTTTATAAGGATATGCAAGCTTATGGAATGAATCAAATTAAGTTGATTTATCGCAGCTTTCAAACAAAATGTGAAGAAACTGGAAAAATATGCATAGGAACATGTCTCTTATGCTAAATGCTTAGGCTGAGAACAAAGCTTCATGCACAGACAATTTAAACAACAGGAGATTTCCAGGAAAAAAAAGGTCAATATTTAAATGAACAGTGGAATTCTTGGAAAGCAACCACATTTTCTTTGGAGTCTCCCCTGATCCCCACTCCCTGCTTTATAAAAGATGGTCTGACTTTGAAAATGAGTATGAAACCCCAGTCTGTTTCTGTCTTGTGTTTCTGTCTCTATCTCTCTGTCTCTGTCTCTCTCTGTCTGTGTCTCTGTCTCTGTCTCTCTCTGTCTCTGTCTCTCTCTCTCTCTTTTTCTCTCTCTCTGCATCTTCCTCTCTCTGTGTAAATAATGCTTGGATTCACACATTATGAAGATATTCAGAAAAAAATAAATCTGCCACCCACCAGAATTCTGTCTCTTACCTGAATTGCAAATTCCATATCACAGAACGAAGAAGTCGCCTGTGGTATTTAGGTGCTTGGGCTCTGGAATATGAATATCTAGGCCCAGAGTATTACTAGGTCTGAAATGTTACAGAAACCTTCAGTGAGTATGAAGAATAAACAACAGACAGAGACAGCATCTTGGTGGAAACACCATTATTAACTTAAGGATTAACAGGAGGAAGCCAGGGCTGTGGAAGGTTCCAAGAAGGAAGAATGTGAACAATACAGCACAGTCACACAGTGGAAGAGTAGAAAAGTTAGTCTCTAGATAAACAATACAGTTGATCTGAGGAATGATGAGAATTAATGGCGGGCCTGACATACTTGATGAGTGGCCCACATATGCTCAAATGTTTTAATGCCCCAACAGTTTAGTGGAACTGTCTGGGAAGCATTGAGGGTAGCCTAGTTGGGGTCGGTGTGACACTGTGGGTAACCAACAGTTCCCACCCACATCTGCCTGTTGCTTGTGAATCAGATGTGAGGTCTAAGCTATAACTCTAACATTATGTCTGCCTACATGTCACCACAGTGATCACGGACTAACCCTCTGACCCTGTAAGGAAGCCTCCAGTTAAAACTGAATTTTATGAGTTGCCTTGGTCATGGTGTTTAGCACCTATTCACAGTAATGAAACAGTAACTAAGACGGTAGAGAAACTTATAATACAGCTTTTCACTTTCCTCCGGGTCCGAAGTATTGAAACCCCACTTCTTGGTTCTGCCCATTGTTGCCTTTGACAGGTGAACATTCTTAGTAAACCAGCCTCACTGAGGCTGGAAATCAAGGGAGAAAAGTGGATGAAGAAGATGCATATTAATGGAATTGAGTTGGAGCAGGTAAGGATATGCATCTGTCCATTTGGTGCAGAAATAAGGGTATATTCCAAGTGCTGGTGGTTATGGTGATTTATGTGGTACTTGGGAAAATAAAACTGAATGAATATGGCTATTCGGAAGAGAAAAGGGGAAGAAACAAAGGGGATAGAATTGGGAAGAGGTAAAGTTCTTTTTCAAAAAATTAAATTTAAGGGATATTTGTTTGGACCTAAGGAATCTTTTTTTTTAAAAATTGAATATTTTTATTTACATTTCAAATGTTATTCCCTTTCCGGTTTCCTGACATAAGCTCCTATCTCATTCCCTCCCTTCTTCTATAAGGGGTGTTCCCTCCTAACCACTCCCCTTCATACCTCCCACCCTGACATTCCCCACACTGGGGGTCCAGGCTCTTGCAGGACCAAGGGCTTCCCCATTGGTGCACAAGGCCATCCTCTAGCATATATGCAGCTGGAGCCATGGGTCTGTCCATGTGTAGTCTTTTGGGTAGTGGCTTAGTCCCTGAGCCTGGTTGGTTTGACATTGTTGTTCTTATGGGGTTGCAAGCCTCTTCAGCTCCTTCAACCAAGGACTTTTTCTTGAAATAATGGTGTCTGGAGGCACTGTGCATTTGACAAAGCTAAAAGGATTCACTAAGGTGAATTCTTCTTGTTTCCTGGTAAATCATAGAATACTATTCAGCATTAAATCTGGACTCCAGAGATGGCCTAGAAGTTAAGAGTGCATACTGATCTTGAGGGGATAAGTCGGAGGGCCCAGTGCCTACACTGGATAGATCACAACTCTCAGCTTCAGGGTACCTAGTGCCCTCCTCTGGCCTTCGTAGGTGCCTGCATTGATGTGCATGCCCCCATATACATATGATCAAAACTTGAAACAGGGTCCTTAAAATTGTGTCTCATATTTTTATAATACACATAATATAAAAGCATAATTCTTATGCTATAAATGAATAAATGTGCACCTTAGGTATGTGCTCAATTTTATTGATAAGTGTGTGTGTGATTAAAGAGGACTGAGGCCATAGTATCCAAGAAGCAAAATACTCATTCTCTCAAAAGTCAATATTAAATAAGGAATCATCGAGTCAGGGATGTGAAAAAAATATTTTGGCAAAGTAAAAAATTAAAAAGTGGAAAACAGGTGTGGCAGTTCTATTTTAAAAAACAAATCTTTTTCTTCTTCTTCTTCTTCTTCTTCTTCTTCTTCTTCTTCTTCTTCTTCTTCTTCTTCTTCTTCTTCTTCTTCTTCTTTTTTTTTTTGTGCTTTCTTGAAGCCTCTGCTTATATCTTAATGAGGTGAGCTTTCTGAAGCTGGGAACTGAGTAGAACTTAATAATATTTTTATTTTATTACTTTTCCAGAACAAAGACTTTGGTCATCAATGACTGATCCTGGAATACCAAAAATATCAGGTATGAAATAAATATTTCTGAGAAGAAGGTGCCAGGAGACTCCGCTTTGATTCTTTTCTTAACTCAATGGTCTTTGGATGTCCTAATGTCTCGTTTCTAATCAGACAGAATGAAAAAAAAATAGGTGTCCCGGTTGCCAAAACTGAGGCAATCATGCTTCCTTTTTTATAACGGAGGTAGTAAAACAATGTCAAAGACAGAAAACATCTTGTTCCAAACACTGAAAAATTCTGGGTGTTAATGTAGCTTGACTAGCATGATGGCAATAGCAATCATCTGAAAAAGTATAAGATTTATCTTTATATACTGTCTGCTTTTAGGCCCCAGATGACAGAATTTATAGTTCATATGAAACGTAAAAGTTTTCTCTCTCTTCAGTTGAAGGGACAATGCGATTATTTACTATATTTAGGGTTTTTATAATGGCAGATCCTGCCGGAAGTTCTTTATTATGCAAAAAGACACATTTTAGTCTGAACTAGTCAGTGGCAGGACATTTCTTTAGACCCCGCTTCATTTCTTTGAGTTTCCCTTTGCCATTGAGGGCTGGGTGACCTTCACCCCTGCAGTGTGCTTTTTTTAGTAGAATAATCTAATAGAACGATTTTTTTTGGGCAGGCGAGAAAGGACAAGCGTTTATATATGAAGGCTTGTAATGGGCTCTTGACAGGACAAAACCAAATGTTCTGCCAGCATTTAGATCTGATGACACGGCAATGAACTACTGAAAATACAGGGACACACCTTCATACAATGTGGGGCTGTAGGTCATCCCAGCAAATAACTGTGTACCACAGAATTCCTTCTGGCCAGAAACATTCTAGATGTTCTTTTGAAACTAAAAGTTTATGTAAACATGAAAATTTCCATCACATTGCAATTTTTTTTCATCATTAATATTCAGGGCTCAATTTGCCAGTGCTGTTCCATTTTACTTCATGAATACTTCTCAACAGTTGAAGGCCAACAGAAGAGTTAAGCCTAACTTTAAAAGACCTATAATTGAAATTATACTTTTGATATATCTTTCACACATTTTTTAAAAAATTTCTAACACATTGCTGCTTTAGTTGAATATTAGTTCTTTACTTCTTTATCACACTATTAAGAACTATACTTTTAGTGTCGATTTGAATTCCAAGTAACTTTGTCCAGTTTGGTAAGTCTGTAAGTTTAAATTGTGGGTGCTCTGTCACCCCAGGGTAACATTGATAAGGACCAAACGTCAACTAGAACTGTAAACCTGGAACCCAATGTAGCAAGGCTACATTCATACTCTATGTCTTTGTAGGTTTCCGGCTTCCCACAATCCAATCTGAACATCTTAAACTGGTAAGAAAATGATTTGTTCTCAGGATAGAAATACAGGAAAAGCAGAGTGCTATCATGTCCTCATGCATTGCATAGTTATGGCAGAGCTTCTATAACAAATGACAAGGACAGAAAGCCATGACAGGTGAAATGGTTACCCAATCAAGTTTTATTTAAATTTATTTTCATGCTATGTGTAGGAATTATATATATATATATATATATATATATATATATATATATATATGTGCACCATATGACCAGCGGGTGGTGGAGAAGGCCAGAAAGGAGAATTGAATCCTCAGGAATTGAAGTTATAAACAGTTGTGAGCCACCGTGTCAGCACTGGAAACCAAACCCAGGTCTTCTGCAAGAGCTTCAAGTGCTCTCAACGGTTGAGCCATCTCTCTATTTCCTTTGTAACCTTGTAACATACTTTCATGGGAGGTTGGTTGGAGTGAGTGAGTAAGTCAGTCAGTCAGTCAGTCAGTAAGTTAGAGTAAGTTAGAAAGCCAAAGGAAGGTCAGAAAATATGACCTTGTGTCAGGGGAAAGCATCCTGCATCCTATAAGCATCTATATGTATCATGTGACTAAGATATGGAGTTCACTTGCTGTATTAAGCTGGAGTTTAGGATACTACAGTGAAGATATATTTTAGATGAGCTTAACACTGAAGTCAGTAGGCATACTTTGAGTATTAGATTATACCATAACACGAGGGTGTAACAGCCAATCAGTTGAAAGTCTAAAGGGATTAGTCGAAAGAGAAGGAATTCTGCCTGCAGATTGCCACCGAATCAAGAATGCACCTTCATCTTCTGCCAGAGTTTTGACATTTCCGTGCTGCTGATCTGATTTGCATTTTTCCGACTTGCCATAATCTCTTTCCTCACATAAGTGTTTGAGGGTATATGTGTACACTGAATGAATTCCGTTTCTCTGGAGGAACTCTAATATGGATAAATTGAGATTCCTTTCCCAAATTACTTCAATAAATTATATTGGCATTGCTTTTGAGAAAAATACAGTCTTGCAATTGTTCATTCACGTGTCTTTTCTTTATTTAACCAAGCCTTGAAGCATGTGTGCACTGCTCTATCAGGGGCTGCACATGGTACTGGACACACCAGTAGTAAGACTAAAGTACCGTTGACTTTATACTTAAATGTCCTGCTGATCTTTGCCCACTTGGTTCTGCTGTTAGTCCCAACACCTGCTGGTTTGCAGAAGAAACATTTTCCATCCTGAAGTAAAGCCTTGACAACAAGGTCCTTACCCAGAACTGCCTTTGTGGAATTACAATTCAAATGTTTCCATAGCTGAGGTCAATTCACTGCTAAAAATTGCTCCAAAATCACCAATTATTATAAAATTTCCAACTACTGAATGCAAACACTCTCTCTATCTGAAGATTAGTTTGCTTTTGTTTTGTTTTGTCTGGTGTTCAAAGCAAACAACAATTGGAAGAGGTTTCCTGTCACATTTGTCCTTGATAGACTGATACTTAATAATTTAGAAATAACTGTTTCTCATCAGGAGCAGGGCCTCTCTCTGACTCTGTTGCCTGTCTTTGGGTCCCTTTTCTCTAACTGAGCTGAACGTCTTGCCTCAACAAAAGAAGATGCTCTTAGTACTACTGCAGCTTGATTTGCCAAGATTGATTGTGATTCATGGGAGACCTCCTCTCCTCTGAGGAGAAAAGGGGGTGGATAGGAGAGAGGGAATGTGAGAGGGATGGACTGGGAGGAAAGGAAGGAGGAGAAGCTTCAATCTGGATGTAAAGTAAATGAATAAATAAACTAATGAGAAAAAGTAACTATTTCTTACCCAACATGTTTTCTTACCTCATTTTTTAATGTTGAGGAATTTTACATTTGATTCTGGATTAAGAAGAGTAGAGAGAATAAGTACAATGACTTTCTTTGTATCTTTGCTCTCCTGTGTTGATGAACTGAAAATCAAATTTAGCCCCATGAGACTAGTCTTTACCCTGTTCTGATGCTCTGTGACTCATCATATTCTCTTCTCTCTCTCTCTCTCTGTGTGTGTGTGTGTGTGTGTGTGTGTGTGTGTGTGTGTGTACATGGACATCTGGTATGGGAAGAGCAGCGGTTGATACCACTTGTCTCCCTCAAGCCCTCATACCTGGTTTGCTCTTTGAGACAGAGTGTGCTCACCATCATGCTTGGATTTTAAATGGATCCTAGGCTCTGAACTCAGATCCATGTTGTTTTGTAGAAGTGCTTAAAAAACATTACTGTCCTGAGTTTAGAATTTATTTTTATCTTGCCCAGTGCTGGAACAAATAACCTGGATTCTAAGAAAAAAATCACCCAGAGAAATTGGAATAGGTCAGGAAAATCCTCAAAACAAGTGTAGCTATTTCACTACCTGAAAGCTCTTTCAGTCCCTGTAGACACAGTCACCTCCTCTTGTTTAGGGACTGTAGTTGAGGTGGCTATGGTTTAAGTGATCAAGGATAGTTGATAAAGTAGCCTGGTCTATTACATTGTTTAGCCCAGTCATGTCTCATGCAGTGCATTTTGAATGAATTGCTTCCTCCCTACCAGGTACCATCATTCTACCAAGTTCAGTGGTGCTATGTTAATGTCAACATCCTTTCATCTTTACATCAAAAAAAAAGTTTTCCTTTCTTCAAGGCCAAGAAAGAAAAATGGTCTATACTTCATTTTGTCAGGGACAAAGCTGGTCCAACAAACCTGGGAGGGGAGAGTTTAAGTTGTTCAAAGAAAGAGACCAAGATAAAAAATACCTCAGACTAAACATTTACTGTCTATCTGGAGCTGACTTTGACCAGTCTGTAAAATCTGGCAGTATGTGTTAGAGGCAGTCGGTGGTCCTGAGGCTTGCCAGTTTCTCATCCAGAGACTGAGGTGGCCACAGGCATCTAATTATTATTGTCAGGATTCAAAAAGTCTAAATAAACATCAACATTTTCATAAGGAAATGTAGGAATTCCAGATGCGCCAACCTGGGGAGAGAAAGGCTCTAGAAAGGAAGTGGAGGCAGACACTCCCACACCTCTTGGACAGACATTCATATTTCCTACTCTGGGCATCCGTTTGCCTCTTAACACGAGAACTGAGCAAACATCACTTTCACAGACTGGCCCAGGACAGTCCAGCCCAGCCCAGCAAAGGCACATTTTGATTCCAGAAATTCTCCACGTTGACTAAAGGAGTCTACCTATGAACATTCCTGGCTGTTTTTCTCCACGCTGAAACAAGAATGTCAAGTCATTTCCCCACTCTTTCCTCAGGGGAAAGAACACCATTGAGATGGAAACTCTTCATTCTAGACAGGTCTGGTTTCTAGAAGACCATAGTCACTATAAAAAGCTGTGTGCAGTAAGGTCAAACATAGGGACACACCAGGAATGCTATGCACAGTGTTCTGTGATGTTTTGGAAAGGCTGGTTTTGTTCTTAAAAAGGAAGAGACACTGGCATGTTCTTTAAGTACGCTGTCTTCTAGGCTGAGCTTCGCTCCTATATAAATTCACCACAGCCAGAGCTCTTAATTAAATGTGCTAGAAGAGAATTTGCCTCAAAAATAGCAACACAAGAAATGAAAGCCACTCTTTTTGGATGTGGTGGTTTTTTTGTTTGTCTGTTTGTCTGTCTGATTGACTGACTGACTGGTTGATTGATTGATTGATATGTTGGTTCTCAGGTGTACATCAGAATCAAATTTCCTTAAGTTCTCCTGCTGCAGCGGGGCCTCTGTGCCGAGGAAGGAAGGATGGAAGGGTTCCTCATGCTTGTCTTCTCACTTGACACCAATCACTGTCCCTGAAAAGCAGCACTGAAAATGTGGACAATATAGCCTTTCAGATATTTTGATTTTTTTTTGTTTTTCAGATTATAATATAACTATACAATTTCCCCATTCCCTTTCCTCTCTCCAAAGCCCCCCAGTGTAACCTCCACCATTGCTTGTTCTCATTTCATGGTTTCATGTTCTTTAATTTTTGTCACATGTATCTCTATATATGTACATGCATACATAAATATATACACCTAAATGTAGAAGTACAACCAGCTCACTCTGCATTACTTTACTTTTATGTTTATATTTTCAGGGTTAGCCATTTGGTATTATAGAACCTAATAAGTATGCTTTTCTTTGGGGAAGAGTTTTATCTCATTCACAGAATTCCTTGGTCATCTGTAGTTCTTTGACTTACATTAAGGCCTCCCACACAAACGTTTCCTCTTCCATGTCAGCACGAATATTGATGTCACCCTTGCCGAAGTCATGTTTAGGCCACCGTGTTGGTGGGACCCCATGGGTGTAGCTTCTCTGACTTTTCTGCTTCTCTACATTCTCAACGTAAACTTCCTGCTCAGATATTCAGATGGTCGTGCTTGAGGTCACAGTAGAATGGTTTTAGCAAATAAGTCACAAGTCATCTGAATGACAAGTATTTCCCTTAGAGGTGCCATTTGCTTGGCATATACTAAATGGCCCACTGCACTCAGGCACATTTATCTTTAATCTCTGTTTATGAAAAGGGTAGTTTTTGTTCCTTCAAGACTTTTGAGGCGTTCAAGAATGGAAAAATATGAAAATGAAGACATAGGAAGAAGGCACTTCTTAAAGAACAGAAGCCGACTGGCATCAATGCTTTTCTTGCCAGGTTTGGGGGAGAAAAGAAGCTGTGGCTGGTAAAGTTTGATCCTAAAACTCCAAATGTATCTTTGATTTTAAAGTAGGACCCCATTGTCTAAGTGATAGAAATGCTGATTTGATTATGGTCTAGCCTAAACAACCATGCAGGATTTGATTTTTCTTCTTCCTTTGGATGCTTGTATTTTCGCAAGGCTATCAATGAATCCCTTACAACTTAATTGAAGCTGACTTGTGGTTGAAGAAAAATTAGAGTAAAAAGGTTAACAAAGCTCCAGGAATGGTTCTTCAGATACAAAATTTATGACCTGATTTAGAGTCATCTGAAGAAACAGTACTTTATGAGTTAGTATATACTGGGTGTTGGTTTTCTCTGTTCCTCTCTAAGCTGAGAGGGGTATGATCTCTTAATGTCAGGGCAATGCTTGATAGTGCTATGCTGTAGAGCTGAGTCAGCCCGTATCCTGAGAATGGGGCCCACATACACTTGAGAAAATAGACTCAAGCTTGCCCATCACTGTCAGCTAAATTAGATGGACCTTAGCACTCAAGGATTGAAACATATTTACTTTAAAACATACCAAGTCATAGGACAAGGCCAAGTGTGTGTTTGGCACAGGCTTATCTACTATATCCATTTGTATATTTTAATGGAATCTGTTAGTATATGTAAGCTTCTCTACAGAAATACAATCCAGACATCCCCGGAGGGAAGCAACTCAGTAAAATCATTTTCCGATCTACACTAGGGTTATGATACTGAAACGTGTAAAGGGTCGGGAGTTAGCCCAATCTGTAGAATTATGACATGATATGAATTTCATTTATTCCCTATGAATTATCATCACAAAACCTATTAAAAGCAAGGCAAATTCATGCTAAAAATATAATAGAGTATTTCTTGTGATTACAGTCTAATGCTCTTGGATTAAAGCAGAATTAGGAATTGGGAAAATTTGTCCAGGCTCAGTTCTACAAACTCACTGTGTGACTGTAGGTTGATGTCATTATGCAGGTGAAGGCGACAAGATAAAACGAAGCTCGTCATTGGATGAGAAGGAAGGGAAGTGGGAACAGAGGTTTTAGAAGGGAGGGAGAAGACAAGAGAGAGGCCAGAGTTAGAGAAGGACCTGAGAGACCATGGCGGCAGATATTAAGATTCTTCTCTGCGCATAGATACAGGTTGTTATGACTATTTTAGAAGGATGGGTGTCTACAGGACTTTGTGCTGTCTAGATGGGTAAATTATATCTTATCAATTGGATCAGAGGTTATTGTGTAGTGTGTTCTTTCCTGTGGTGACTTAATTGAGTTCAAAAGGGTATATGGTGGCAGGACGCATTGAGCCTGCCACAGAATTGGGATGTGTATGCATGGTGGGGTAACAATCCACCCTGGGAACTAGGCGGGTAGAGAGATTGCCACAGGCTCAGAGAGTAACCATTGGCAGTGTGAGATGAAATGGAGCTGTGAGTGAGGGCAGGGTGTCATGACTTGTCAACCGCCTGGGTCAGAGGGAGCCTGGGAGAGAAAGTGCAGAGGGGTAAGCTTGGGAACTGGTCCTATGCACCTAAAAGATGTAAACAAACTAAGCTTCAGTGTCTTGTTTTGATAATTAAAAGGAGTTTGACTCTTTGATATATTTTACATTATAGTTATCAATTTGCACAGTTGATAAGTGGAAAATGGAAGGAAAGAAATGCAATAATGGGATTACCCTTTATATATTCTCCTTTTCAGACGCCTTCTCTGTGGGGATGTTTTCAGGCCACCAGCAGCCCTCTCTTGTTCCCATTTAGCATAGTCAGGACAGGAACCATGACAAATGGTACAAACTAGATGTGGAAACTCCAAATAAGCAAACTTTTGATACTAAGGATGGTCTAGAGTCAGAGACTCAGATTCAAGTCAAGGACTTGAATCTCTCCTTGGTGTCTGAAGAGACAAAGGGTCAACTTTATAACGTTTAAATTCTGAGATGGAAAGTGGAGGGTGAGTAGGTCACGGTGCGTAAGGTTAGCTTTTCCTTTTGCTGTCTGGTCATCCTCATCAGTCTTCTGCTTCTTGGTGTCAACATCATCATCCTCATCATCCTCAGCTACCCGCTTGCCGGTAGGAGCCTCAGCTTCCTCATCTTCATCTCCATCCTCTCCGCACCATCACCTTCTTCCTCTTCCTCCTCCTCTTCCTCCCCACCTTCTTCCTCTTCTTCATCTACCTCATTGTCAGCCTCCTGCCCCCCATTTTCCTCATTTTGAGCGTTCCCATGGGCCGGTGCGTCTCTTCCATTCTCTGCCTCCTCCACAACTTCCTTCTTCTCCTTCATGTCCTTGGTGGTGATCTCCGAGCTGGTGTCCCACTGCCGACATAGTCGTGGTGGTCGAGTAAGGGAATTAACCATCGGGGTAGAAAGCTGTTTGAGTCCCGCATTGAAAAAAGGGGTGGGCGGCCGAGGTGGCTGCAGGAGCACGGAGCACGACAGGAACAAGGCAAGATGGTTTTGGAGCAGCCAGTCAGGAAACCATTTTTTTTCTCCATCTTTATTAACTTGAGTATTTCTTATTTACATTTCG
Source organism: Rattus rattus (assembly GCF_011064425.1). Lineage (NCBI taxonomy): Eukaryota > Metazoa > Chordata > Mammalia > Rodentia > Muridae > Rattus > Rattus rattus. Next base: position 42,220,299 of record NC_046157.1, on the reverse strand, counting down.
ATTATTATTCCCTTTCCCGGTTTCCTGGCCAACATTCCCCTAACCCCTCCACCTCTCCTTCTATATGCGTGTTCCCCTCCTCATCCTCCCCCATTACCACCCTCCTCCCCAACAATCACATTCACTGGGGGTTCACCCTTGGCAGGACCAAAGGCTTCCCCTTCCACTGGTGCTCTTGCTAGGATATTCATTTTGCTACCCTATGAGGTCAGAGTCCAGGGTCAGTCCATGTATAGTCTTTTAGGTAGTGGCTTAGTCCCTTCTGGTTTGCTTGGCACATACCGAGCCCCTTCAAAGTCTCCTAAGATTCCTTCTTGGGGGTCCTTTCTCAGTTCAGTGGTTTGCTGCTGGCATTCGCTATGTATTTGCTGTATTGTCTCTCAGGAGCGTTCACATTCCTGTTGGCCTACACTTCTTTGCTCCATCCATCTTATCTGGTTTTGGTGGCTGTATATGTATGGGCACATGTGGGGGAGGCTCTGAATGGGAGAGGAAACCATTTTTATCGAAACAGTTGAATTGCCTTACTTTAACTAACAATGAGCGTCGAGCGAATCCAGAGTTGACAGTGTCAGCTTTAACCCTCTTATCCCAGCTTGTATCACATCACCTCCAGTGAGTTCTCAGGTGTGACCTTGTCCTTTGTAGAACATTTTCTCATGGATAAAACCTGACCTAATTTAGAGTGTTTTAAGTCCAGTTCTTTCATCAACATCTTCAAGTAGAAAGATTCTTAAACAATTTTTCTGTGCCTGAAGTTTTAATGCATAAAATTTAAGCTGCAAAAGGAAACTTTAACCAATATTTCTGACTCTCCTATCCGTCGCTGTCAGTGTGAGACTTTGAGCTCAGCGAGAGCCATTCTCATCTGAATGAGTTCAGTCAGATTGTTACTGAGTGTCAGAACAGTTATCTGGAAATAAGCCATTCCGAGTATATGTTCACTCCAGGAATAGCCCTAAATCAAAATGAATGGATTCCTGATGACACAGTGCTGCTTTTTGAACTGGTATGAATTATTGACGCAAACAACCAATATACAGCTAATAATAGAAAATTGATAACACCAATGTATTGGCCTTCTTGATACTTTTAGATCCAGCTGAAAGGATAGAAAATCTATAAACACATTTCAGATTTCATTTTCTTTTTTCTTTATTTACTCTTTTTTCCTCTTTTATTGGATATTTTTTATTTACATTTCAAATGTTATTTCCTTTCCCAGTTTCCTGGACATAAGCCCCCTATCCCATCCCCATCCCCTTCTTCTATAAGGATGTTCACCTCCCCATCTACCCCCATTCCCGCCCTACACTGGGGGTCCAACCTTGGCAGGACCAAGGGCTTCTCCTTCCATTGGTGCCCAACAAGGCCATCCCCTGCTACATATGCAGCTGGAGTCATGGGTCAGTCCATGTATAGGCTGGGTAGTGGATTAATCCCTGGGAGTTCTGGTTGGTTGGCATTTTTTTTCTTATGGGGTTGCAAGCTCCTTCAGCTCTTTCAGTCCTTTCTCTAATTCCTCTAACAGGGGTCCCATTCTCAGTTCAATGGTTTGCTGCTAGCATTCGCCTCTGTATTTAACATGCTCTGGCTGTCTCTCTCAGGAGAGATCTATATCCAGCTCCTGTCAACATGCCCAATCTTATCTAGTCTTGGTGGCTGTATATATAAGGGCCACATTTCATTTTCTAATGTCACATAAGGACTATTTTGTGAACTATTTGTGTATAACCTTTATTAATTCTTCTCCTGGATAGCTTTTTTAAAAAAATTATAGAGGTTCTCTGTGTGTTTCAGATAGCTGGTTGTGGTCATTTAGAACTGCTTTCTCCTAACCTTTACTTTGGCATTTTTTAATGGAATCAACAGATAATTAGATACGGCAGTCAAATGCATCAATAATAATGTTCCATGGTTTTGCTCCACACTTCTTGACTTGTTTACTACCTTATGTCAGATACTTCCCCAAATCTCTTCATCTAAAAAATACTGTCACATTTACATTGTACATCACCCAGCTGCAATCTTGTGGTTGTTACTTTTCTGTCACTCCATCAAATACATGAGACGTGTAACTTACAAAGAGAAAGGGGTTATTTTGACTTATGTTTCATTGCATGGTTGGTTAGCTTCATTGCAATGAGAGAAGTGACATCACAGCAAATGTGTATGAAATAGCAAGCCAGCTTACCCAGTGACTTGTAAGCAAAAGAGATTATAAGCCCCAGGTTCCACAGTCACCATTGAAGGTGTACCTTCAGAGTAAGATTAGTTTCACCTATTAAGTGTCTACCTGCTTCCCTAATGGTGCTCTCAGACCATGATTTCAAGCCCGTAACACATGAATCATTAGGAAACATTCTAGACTCAAACTATAACAATATTATAATTCCACATGGAGATGTAATTTTGTCTTGCTGTGCTTAACACCACACCACACTTATACTGAACTTTTCTCTAACAATTTGTAAAGGCCCTATCATTTCCCAAGTGCCCCACCTTCTCTTAGACTCTATCATGGCCTTGTTCTTTTTATCATTTCTCCTATTAATATTACATTGCTTTAGTTACGGTAAACATAAAAGAGTTAGATTTCTTTATTATTTAGTGTGTTTGAGTGTTATACATACAGTCTGTGCCTGGTGCCTAACAGAGAGCAGGAGAGGGCACCGGATCCCTTGGGCTGGAGTTGGAGATGGTTGTGAGCCACCATCTTGATGTTGTACTAGTGCTTGGTTCTCAAACATTTCTTTGATGTACCTGGTTCTTTTTGTTTCAGGTGCATTTTATTATCGCCTTCTGCATCAGTTGCTTTTCTTGTCCCTAGACAAAACAACTTAGGAAAAGGAAGATCTATTTTGTTTCCTGATTCCGGAAGGTTTGGGATTTGGTCATTTCATCCTATGCATTTGGGTGGAGCAAGCAGTACACAGGGAAACTGTTCCTTTCATTCCAGACCAGCAACAGAGAGAAGAGAAAGACATGTGTCAAACTGGTCTTCCTCTCCTCATTTTATTTTTGCTGTCTTTGAAGCTCTTGGGATGGTACCACTCATATTAAGGAAGGTATTTCCCTTTCAATAAGTTGTTTCTGGAAATGCTTTTATAGAAACATCTAGAAGTATGCCTGCCCCTCTATCTTCTAGATGATTCTAAATCAAGATCAGTTGATAATAACAATTAGAGGTCACAGTTCCTCACATTAAAAGTCTGTCTTGGAATTTGATTAGAAGTATTTGAAACTTTAAATATATATTTAACCTATACATATTACATATAACTATATACATATTACAATATACATATATGCATTATTCATGTTAATATATACTATATATATTTATATATACATATACGTGCATTATATACGTACATGTTCTCACACACTATGAGAACATTTCATACTTATGTTATTGACTCTTTCAACTAAGCTAAGATAGCTTTCAATTGGTTCGAGTGCCTTTATGAGGCAGAATTTGATATTTTAATTTTAATTTTTTAATTGATCTTTTATTATTTATAAGTTTGTTAAATTTATTGCAAATGTTTGTTTCAGGGCTGGAGATATGGCTCAGAGGTGAAGAATGATTGACCTGCAATCACAAGGAGTAGAGTACAGATTTGAACACTTGTATAACAAGCCACGCACCCCTGAGATATCCAGCCTCAGCACTGGGGTGGCAGAGACAAAGATTATTAGCACTTACTGGTTTCTAACTTCATTCAGGTTCAAACAGAGAACCTGTCTTTATTCAGGAGCAGACAGAGAGTGGTGGAGAATACCCAATGCCCTCATCAGGCCTCCATGCATAGGCACAGGTACACATACCTGCACATAGTTGTGTGCACTCACATAGACACATACACAGACTCACATTCATGCACATGAGTAAAGAGATGGATGGATACTTAGATAAACAATTTTATTTTAAGACGTTTATTTCATCTTTCTAGGAATCCATTTGAATTTTGCCTATTTTTTACACTAATGTTATAGTTATATCTAGCTATTTCTTATTGATTTTAATAGTTTTATTAATGTTGCATTAGCAGAATTATTTCATGCAGATAATAAAAATCAATAGGAGACCACTCCAATGTCTAAAAGTAATAGACCTATTAATTTTAGAGTTCCAAGGAAATCTACTAGGTTTTACTTTTATTATTAATAAGGTTTTGGTCAACTACTAAGTATCAGAAACTGTTTCTTTAAAGTAAGCCATTCTCTGATGCTCAAGGGATCATCAGAGACATGTGTAGATGACTTAGTGAAAGAGATGGCTGGGATTTATCTCTATGACATGTGATTAGTAGGTGAGGAAGAAAATACCCTCAAATTAGCATTCCTAATATTTTTCCTGAGATGGTGCTGCTGGTGGTTAGGGGACCACACAGTCATATCTCTGTCATAGTTCCGGGTTAAACTTCTGTTTTATTAACTGAGCATTACGCTACAATGAGCTAGATTTTGTTTGTACATAAAAATTTTTATACCAGTTTTACATGGAAACTTTCCCTGTCCTCAAAGAAATTACTCAAGTAAATAAGAGGCTCACCTCATGACTTCTTTTGTCAAGTAGTTTGTGGCTACTTGCTGATGTCTAGGAGATGCCTGAAGACATTTGGGACAGTGCTGCTGTCCAGGTTTTATACTTGTTTTCCTTCTGGTCCTTTCATTCCTTCATTTTTGAAAATATAATATAATCACATTATTTCTCCCTTCCTTTTGTCCTTCCAACCCTCTCCATGTTACTGCTCTCTCAAATTGTGGCATCTATTTCTTTAATTGCTAATTCACACACACACACACACACACACACACACACGCACGCACGCACGCACGCACGCACACACACACGCACACAGACACACAATATATATACATGCACATATATGTATATATAGTCCTAATATAGATACACACATATATTACTAAGTGTTTAAGTAGAGCTTCCTTAGATCTATAATACTACTTCTGTATATATGATTTCAGGGATGACAATTTGATGTTAGATAGACAATTGGAGGGCTCTCTGTAGGAAAAATTATTTCTCCTACTAGTAGACCTTCTCAGGTGCCTGTATCCTTTCTCTAGGACTAAGGGCCCACGGGCATTCCTTCTTCCAAGTTAGCATGTTGATTGATGTCAGCCTTGCTCAAGTATGTTTAGGCAGTCTTATTGGTGATGTCATGGGTGTAGCTTCTCTGACATTTCTCAGAAACATAGTCTCACAGCAAGCTTCCCTTTTAGCATCTAGCTATTCTAATTTAAGTGATCTTATTACAGTATTTTGTTAAATCATTTTCAAATGCATAAAAGCCAGAGGAATGCTATGCTAATTGTGTACGTGTTTCCATAACTACTTTACTCTATCTGGTAAACAAAACATACAACTCTCTATTAGTACATTTCATTTTTCATGCATTTGTATCATTTTTCCTTGTGTCTGTAAGTTTCCTTTTCTTCTTAATCACCTTAACCATATTTACTTTAGATCTCTTTTATGTTTTCCTATTTCCTGTCATTACTGGGAATAGAAATCTTTGTTATGAGTTCTGCCTCATTCATGATACACTATTTCCTCTTATTTTATAATTGCATTGGAAACACATTTTCATTTTTTATGGGAATCCTGTGCAGCTGAAGTTGAAAATACTCCTATCAGACATTTTTTTTTTGTTTTCATATTCCATGACTCAGGAGTATAACTGTTACAAGAACAATTTTTATGGTCATTTCTCTTCCAAATCAGACAATGTTTGGTCGAGACCCAACATAGAGATTATTAGTATTTTAGCCATTTAAAATCTAGGCTAGAGAAAACTTCCTTTATTTTCCATATGCTGGTGCACTTTCCTCTTTTTAGTCTTTTTACTTAGTGTGGACTTTGAGGTCCCAACTTTACACTAATAGCATTATCTCCAGTCAGCATTTTCTTTCATGTATATTCAATGTTTTTATGAATTCTTAAAGAATTCCAGAAAATGTGTATTTTGATCATGTTTACTCCACATTTCTCCCCAAATGCACTCTTGTTCAGAAAATATGCAGGATAAGGAATCCTGCCCAAGAATTAAGGTTATGAACTGGCAGATGTGAGCTCATAAAACTTAGCTTCAGTACAGCCCAGGAAACAATCAGTTAAGTCGAGAGGAAGTCCCCAGAGTGGCCTTTTTCATCCTACTTGTAATGGAAGATTGATTTCCAGAATACATAAAGAACAAAGAAAGAAAAAAGAAAAGAAAAAAATCGGAATCAAGAAAACAATCACAACCCCATTAAAAATGGCCAGAAGCTGGGAAGGACCCAGATGCCCTTCAACAGAGGAATGGATTAAAAAAATGTGATACATCTACACAATGGAGTACTACTCAGCTATCAAAAACAATGACTCCATGAAATTCATAGGCAAATGGAATGAACTAGAAAATATCATCCTGAGTGAGGTTACTCAATCACAGAAAAACACACTTGGTATGCACTCATTGGTAAGTGGATATTAGCCCAAAAGCTCAAATTACCCAAGATGCAATCCACAGACCACAAGAAGCTCAAGAAGGATGACCAAAATGCAGATGCTCCCATTCCTTCTTAAAAGGGGGAAAATATACATAGGAAGGGATATGGAAGCAAAGTTTAGAGCAGTGACTCAAGGAATGGCCATTCAGAGCTTGACACACATGTGGCCCATATATATACAGACACCAAAACCAGATAAGACTGATGAAGTTAAAAAACATGCATGTGGAAAGGGACTGGATATAGATCTCTCCTGAGAGACACATCCAGAACATGCCCAATACAGAGGTCAATGCTAGCAGCAAACCACTGAACTGAGAATAGGACCCCCTTGGGGGGAATTAGAGGAAGTTTTGAAAGGAGTTTGCAACCCCATAAAAACAAATGCCAGCCAACCAGAGCTCTCAGGGACTAAACCACTACCAAAAGACTATACATGGTCTGACCCAGGGCTCCAACTGCATATGTAGCAGAGAATAGCCTTGTTGGGGCACCAGTGGAAGGGAAAGCCCTTGGTCTTGCCAAGGTTGGCCCCCAATGCAGGGAATATGGGGGGGAGGGGGCAATAAGGGGGGCTGTATGGGGGGGAATACTCATATGGGGGAGGGGTAGGTGTAGGGGAGGGAATGGGGGCTTATGGACAGGAATCTGGGAAGGGGAATGAAATGTAAGTAAAGAAATATATAATAAAAAATTTAAAAAAAGAAAGAAAATAAATGGCTTATCCATCTGAACAGAATTTTCAAAAGGAGAAATAAAAATGGCTAAGAAATACCTCAGCAAGTGTCCAGCACCAGTAGCCATTAGTTTAATGTCATTCTCTGCTCTTGTTTCAGTGTGTACCAATCCCCGGGCCCAGATGCAGCCTCAGCTCAAAAGCTATCTGCTGCTCCATTTTGTTCCCAGATGTGCCTGGTTTCCTGATTCATTTAAAGGAATCTCTTGTAAGACTCATTCATGTTTTTGGTTCTTATATGGTTGGAGAAAACAGGTTTGCCTCAACATCATTCAGTTGGGATTTAGTTTTGTGTGTACTCTGAGAGGTGCCTATATCCACGTCTTGTCTATTTACCCATATTTCCAGTCTCATACTATGTTATTTTAGATTTTTCCCAACTGAAACTACCCTTTCTTAATATTCACCAGTGTGACTTTTCTCTCTTTAAATCACATTGACTGTGGCTTGTATGAATGAAATGCTTATAATATGCTTTATTATGCTTTATTCTCCATTGATTATTCTGTTCATATCGGTTATGGTATAAACTTAGTTTTTTTGTTACTTTATATTATTGTTATTTACTTCGTCTAAAATTGTTCCATCAATTGAAGTACAGTTTAATGAAAAATATATCTAAAATATAATTATTCCCGTTAAAGTTTAATGAGGAAACAATATTTCTAAATTAATTTTTCTTTTTAAAACAGGTGTCCATAACATAACGGATTGAAGGAGTAGTCTCAAATTTCAAGGTTTATGTAGCAATATTAACATGATGGTGTATTCAAATTCTCACTTTAAGGAAGCCAAAATTAGATATATTAGATATCATACAGGAATAGCATCACACAACATAGATCTTACATGTCCTCGGTAGGGATGTATACGTAAGTTGGAAAGTAGAAGAAAGCTGCAGAACTTTCCCAGTTCTCTTGGAATCATCTTTGATTTTGTTACCTTGTTTTTATCACATAATTCCCCCTTCTCCCAGCAACCTTTGGGAAGCTGACTGAATAAAGGCCGTGCTAGGAGACATACCAAACATGGGCAACATGCTTACAAAGGTGGTGGGACCAGCAGCAGCCTGCCATTAACACTCAAAGGCATGCTCAAAGGCTCCCCTTACAAGAAAGTAAATGGGAAAAAAATGTAGCACACAAAAATAAACCAAACACTCAAGAGCATCAATAAGTGGCTTTGATAAGTGAAAGGGATGAGATAGACAAGAAACTTATAAACATGGGTCAACTAGAGAGCAGGAAGGATGGGATGGTTGGAGTCACCAGCTGTGGAGATGAGTATCTCCACAGCCTTTCACAAACAGGCTCTCTCACTCCCCACTCTCGTTACCTTGAAACCACAGTGCCACTTGCCCTAGTCTTCTTGGGGCTCTTTCGAGACCATGCTTTGTAGTCTCAATTATGAATCTACTCCTCACACGAACTCTAAACATGTGTGCTTTTTTGCATGCAGAATCAGACTAATGTAAATAGAAAAGGAACTGATTTACAATTCCATTTTTTTTTTTAAAAAATAACAGTTAGCAGTCTTGAAGGCAGGGAACATATGTCTTCTGCATTCTGGCATACTAATAATTGGGCAACAGAAGAAAAACATCCTTGCTGAGTTTGCCTGCACCGATTTGCTCATTTAGAACTGTATCTTAGCAGAGGGGTACCCCAAAGCGCATCTATCATCTTTGCATAGGTGTCCTAGGAATTGAAGGCTGTGAATCATTGGCTTGAGACATGGGAAACCTAGATCACAGTCAGAAGTCAGCCATCACAAGGAGAGGATGGTTTGGGGATAATCCAAACTCTTTAGCCTCTCTTTTGGATCTCAGGCGACCTATTCGGAGGAGACTCTGCAACACCGCAGATCCAGTTATTACCTGGTTTATTTATTGGTATAGCAATATCCAATAATACCTGGTGATTGTTATAGTCATCAAAGAGGGCGTTAATGACAGCCAACCGAAGGGGTATGTGGCACTTCAGAATGACTTTCAATGCTTTTAGTCATTTAGCTTTTGTTTCTCATTTCCATTCATGCTTGATTTAAACGTAGATGGCAGTTTCATGTATCTTATTCAGTTAAATGTCTCCATATTCCTAAACCAACATGTAACAAAGGCTAGGTTTAATTTGTTGTCTCGTGTTCACTATTAAGTACAGAGAAAGAGAAAACTACTTCACGCTCAAGCTTGGAAAATACAAAGTTGTTCGCAGCCTTAACAAAGAAAAGGAGATGAGCTGAGGCCTTTTGTATAAAATTGCACTGGGCAAAGGCATGAGCTGGGAGAGTCCAGCCGCATTCCTCTGTCCTTCCTGACCTGAACTCCTAGGTTATCCTCTAGGCAGCAAGAAACCCGTGTCTGTTCTTTCCTCCCATCCTCATCCTCTCAAAGTCTTGCTCCCTGAACTCTACCCAAAGCAATCAGAGTTAACAAAGAAGAAAATGTCTGCTAAGGGCAAAATATATTGTTCACTTAGAACAACATTGGCATTCTCAAACTTTGTCACAGTAGCGGTGAACACCTAGATATGCAGGGATTTTCCATTGGCTTGTGTGTGTGTGTGTGTGTGTGTGTGTGTGTGTGTGTGTGTGTGTGTGTGTGTTTTAAATAAACTGTTCTATTGGTTCTTTGATATTTCATTTAATGGATTTTGATGCTATTTACTCTCCTCTCCCAAACTCTTCCCACCTCTAACCTCCCATTCCTTTTTTCTTTCTTTTCAAACTTTCAAGTCCAACTAGTACTGCCCATCTACCCTTGGGTAAGTGGCTATCTACTAGAGAGTGGTCCACATACCAGGGGTCACACCCTTAACAACAACTGAGTCTCCTGTTCTGAGTAGCCATTATGTGTAGCAATTGTCAATAGCCCCTCAGCTAGGGGTGAAATTTCACCCCCCTTTCCTCTCTCCATGCTACTGTTTTATTGAGCTTGAGCGTGCATAAGTCATGTGTAAACTGTTTAACCTCTGTGAATTCATATGTGGAACTGTGTTGTTGTGTCTGGAAGACACTATTATAGTCATCCACCACCTCTGACTCTTACAATTATTTCGTACCTTCTTTCACAGTTAACCTGAACCTCAGGAGGGTGGAGTGTGATACGGATGACCCAGTTCGGGTTGAACATCAGTATCCTACTATATATGAGTGAAGCACAAGAAGCAGGCTAATTCTCTATGCAAAAGACTCTCTGTCTCTCTGTCTCTGTCTCTCTGTCTCTTCTCTCTTTCTCTCTCTCTCTCTCTGTCTCTCTCTCTCTTCCCTTTCCTTCATTCCTCCTTCCCTTTCCCTTCCCCCTCTCTGTGTTTCTTCCCAGACTCAGTGTGAGACTGCGTAGGCACACACACATGCACGCACACAATCGTGTATATTGCCTTGGAAGAGAAATTCCAGCTACAAATTGTTTTTTTTTTTTCTTTCTTCTATCTCATCTGTAAGATAACCCATGAATGTAACTGTTCTCTAAAGTGATTTCATCTGCTCTGTTTGGGGGACACTGTTAGCCAGTAGGTGTCAGGGAATGATTTTCCTTATCACTGACAACCCTTTATTGACTCAGCCAGCAATAGCCAGGTTGGAAAACATTGTTTATGCAAGGTCCAAATGTGTGCTGGTATCTCATAAGGCACAGATGTCCGTATTCTAGATACAATCTTCACACCAGCGCCCAAACCAACATTGTGCTAGGAGACTGAATTCCATAAAATTTCAGCCCTTATTATCTGAACTCTTTTGGGGAACCGTGCATCTTGTTCCTCTCCCAGCCTCTAGCCCTTCAGAGCACTAAGGGAACAGTTTAAAAACAGTGAAATTCAGCAGGAATGTATTTGCAACTGTTTGATGCTGGCCTTGACTAAGACTCTCTCAAAATTCTATCATAAGAATCTCTGCCTGAGAGACTGAAGGAAAGGCCAGAGAATGCCACACCTGAGGATCCAGGCCATATACATACAGCCACCAAACCCAGACAATATTGCTGATGCCAAGAAGTGCATGCTGACAGGAACCTGATATAGCTGTCTCCTGAGAGGCTCTCCCAGAGCATGTCAAATACAGAGGTGAATGCTAGCATCCAACCATTGGACTGAGAACGGGGTCCCCATTGGAAGAGTTAGAGAAAGGATTGAAGGAATTGAAGGAGCTTCCAACCCCATAAGAACAATATCAACCAACCAGAGCTCCCAGGGACTAAACCACCATCCAAAGAGTATGCATGGACAGACCCATGGCTCTAGCTGCATATGTAGCAGAGGATGGCCTTGTTGGGCACCAAAGGGAGGAGAAGCCCTTGGTCCTGCCAAGGTTCCATGCCCCATTGTCAGGGTTTGTCAGGGTAGGGAGGTGGAAAGGGGTGGGTGGGTTGGTGGGGGAACACCTCGTAGAAGCAGGGAGGGAGAGGGGGGGATGGGATAGAGGACTTACAGATGGGAAACCAGGAAGGGATTTTACCAAAACGATTTGAGATTCAATGCAATCCCCCATCAAAATAAATATCCAATAAAGAAAATTTGCAAATTCATCTGGAATAACAAAAACCCAGGATAAGCTAAAACTATGCTCAACAATAAAAGGACTTCGGGGGGAATCGCTATCCCTGAACTCAAGCAGTATTACAGAGCAATTGTGATAAAAACTGCATGGTATTGGTACAGAGACAGACAGATAGACCAATGGAATAGAATTGAAGACCCAGAAATGAACCCACACACCTATGGTCACTTGATTTTTGACAAAAGAGCCAAATCCATCCAATGGAAAAAAAGATAGCATTTTTCAGCAAATGGTGCTGGTTCAATGGAGGATTAATGGGGTGATCCAAGACTACAAAGCTTAAGTCCAAGTTAGCTAAATAAAAGGTCAAACTAATAGAAAAACAGACAGGTTGTTGAACAAAACACAATGAGCTTATGCTCTAAGATCAAGAATTATTATCATCATCATTAATCTTTACCAATTAACAATAAGGCCTTATATAAAATGAGTTATAGAGAAAAATGTGAGCTAAGCCAAGGACTGATTGTCAATTATGGACAAGATTTAATTCAGAATGACCAGGCAGAGGTTCTGTTCACCTCAAGCCTGTTCTGCCTCAAGCAGCAAAACTATTTTAAATGAGATTTTGATTTGCTGTATAGTGTTAAAACCCCCAGGTTAGCAAGTAAGCTTGTTCTACGGATAGCAAATTTGGTTAGATTTCAGGAAGACGTGCTTGATTCTAGAGATATCACCAATAAAAAAATAAGTAGAGAGATGATTGGCGCTAATTCAGGGCAGAAGAGAAGGGGTGGTGGGAAACCCATCCCTGAAGTATATTCAAGTGACACTGCATTGGATTTTATATGTCTGTACGTGCTGACGGCAGAGTCAGTACAGAAATAATTTTTAGGCTGCTGTAGCTTATTACACAATTATGAATTCCTGGTGAAATAATTTTACCTCAGTGATTTAAGCAGAAAATGAAATAGTGAATGATTGTACTATTGTATGTAAAATAATGCTTTTAATATAATAGGAATCATTATAATATTTTTGAAAAGGAAATATGTATGATTGGACCTTGAAACGGCTCAACAGGTAAAGGCCCTTGTGGCCAAACCTTATGAAATCTAAGTTCAACCCTGTGGACCCACGTGACAGGAGAGCAGATTCCTCTAAGTTGCTGCCCACCTCCACATGTAGACCCTGGCACATTACCCCCCCAAAAATGAATGAATGAATGGATGGATGGATGGATGAATGAATGAATAGCGTAATATCATTGTACATTTCCTATTGGACTGCTTTTATGTTGGTATATTTAAAAAATTTAAAACCCTGTTCTTTATAGATGGCAGTTTTACTAGCCTGGCAGGAGAGCAGGCATTTTAAAGAAACAGTCGTGCCCCTTCCTTTTGCTACCAGACTGTTGAAATGAAGGATCCAGGAAAATGAAAATTTCACAAAACATGAAGGACTGGAGCCCTGCTGCCAGCCAGGAAGGAAATTGCCTCCCAGGAAGAGATTTCACACACTTCTGGCATCTTATGGCGTCCCCGTGCAGGAGACGCTGGAGCCAGCCACTGTGGTTGGGTACTGTACAGTGCATGATGCATATTAACTCTTACTATTTTGTATTTCTATTGATTTTGAATCTATTCTTCTTTTTTTTTTTTTCTTTTTTTTCGGAGCTGGGGACCGAACCCAGGGCCTTGCACTTCCTAGGCAAGCGCTCTACCACTGAGCTAAATCCCCAACCCTTGAATCTATTCTTAACCATTCTCTTTCTCTGTGTTTCTCTCTCTCTGTCTCTGTCTCTGTCTCTCTCTTTCTCTCTCTCTCTCTCTCTCTCTCTCTGTGTGTGTGTGTGTGTGTTTGTGTGTGTCTTTGTCTTTCTACATGTGGGCCCCAGCACAGTGAGTGTTTCTGTCTCTCTGTCTCTGTCTCTCTATGTCTCTCTCTGTCTCTGTCTGTCTGTCTGTCTGTCTCTCTCTCTCTCTCTCTTTCTCTCTGTGCCTCCCCTTCCTACTAGTTCTTTGAGAATTTTGTGTAATATATATTTGTCATAGTTACCCAGACTTCTTCCAGATCAAGCCTTGCTTCCCTACTAAACATATCTAGTCCACTGTGTGTCCCCCAAACCTCTTGGATGTGGGTCCTGCCCCGGAGAGTGGTTAGCTTGTCAGGTGTCACACTCTTTACAAAATTATTGCTATCAATTGGCAACAGTTGCTCTACTAGACGTGGGACATTGCTCATAAACTCTCTCCTTCTTGTTGGAACTTTGTCTGGCTTTACCTTGTGTGGATGTTGTGCCTGTCCTTTTGTTTTGGAAAATATTGTTTCCTTGCAGCTATCCACTACAGCAACAGGTGTTCTTTTGGCATTTTCCTAATACTTTTTTGTTACCTACCTTTCATCCAATTCTTTTCCTTGTTGCTTTGTCCCACACACCCAGCCAGCCCCTCCATCATATGTATCCTAGGATTGTCACAACCATTCATTCTTTAGATGTTATTTCTCTCCACCATGATCCCCTTTCTAGTTTCATGACCTATTCCCACGTTCCCTCTCACTTGATTACACACACATAAAAATCAGAGGATAAGATCTGCATGTGAGAGAGAACATGTGGTGTTTGTCTTACTGAGTCTGAGTTACCTCACTTAATATAATATTTTCCAGTTCCATTAATTTTCCTGAAAATTTCTTAATGCCATGAAAAAAAAAAGCACATGATGTTTTAAATGGAGCATTCACTTCAGTTCTAAGTCAAGTCAGATTGTTTTTGTCATTTTTGTAAGAAGAGATGGGATAGAATAAAATTTGTGAGTTTTCTTTAACACTTATTTTATAAAGCTATTCACTCAGTCCATTTCCTGAGTCTTAGAAAAAGCCACTTAATGTACCTACATTTTTTGTGTAATTCAGAATTATACAGAACTGGATCATATTCTAATGTTCAAAGTATATGACCTACAAACACTTACCAAAGATGAGTTATCATAAGAAAATATGCTATAGTATAAATATCATTAATAATATTTTATGCTTATTATCTTATATACAGAGAACTGCTTTGATGGGCTGGATGATCTAAAGGCAAATCTCATCTACATCACTGGCGAGCCCTCTATGTCATTGTAAGCTTTCCATTGTGATAACAAAATCTTGCACAGATGCAAAAATATCTAATAATAACTTGAAGATAGGGCAAACGAAAACCACCAAGGGAAGTAAAATTTGCCTCAAAGGTTACCCTCATCTCTCAAGGGTCTGCAAGTACAGAACTGTGAGAAGAATTCCCTGAGACTTACCATTAGGCCATGCCCATCAGCTTCATATTGAACTCCGTAAATATGGAAGAGATTCATCTTTTGCAGAAAGGAAATTAATTTTGTATTTATTGCCCATGTGGTATTATTTCAAACAAAACTATAGCTCTACTAATATGGTTTAAGTCAAATAATCTGTGCATCTCCAAATTTGGAAACAGCTGGTGACCAATCGTTGAATCAAGTCGCTTTGATTATTTAAAGAGTGCACAATAGGACTTTTGGGTCTTCATTTCTCAGGTTGGGTAGTTTCTCCCCTCCCGGCTTCCCTTAGCTTCCAGTTCTTTAATCATCTTCTGGATCATCTCTAAAGTGCTCCAGTCTTTCATGAGTCAGTCTACTCGAGAAAGCGCTCCAGCTGCTAAGAAACGCATCGGCCTCTGTCTTTATGTGTCAGGTTTTTCAGCCTCGTGATATATATTTCTTTGTAGCCTCTGGGCACATGGACAGATGATGCTATCACAGGAGTATTTCTGCCTTCTTCTTACTTTTAAAATGTTTGTATGATAGCGTGCTTTACCAGTGAGTCAGATTCCTTAGCTAAGAGTACGAACTAGACACAGGGATGACAGTTTAGTTCCATTCAAGTTTAGAGATTTGACATTGCCAGTTTTCACTCAGCTTTAACAATCTTGACTTTACAGGAAATGAGTAAAGTGGAGGAAATATCTTTACTAAGATAGAAGAAATTCCTTCTCTGCATAAGCAAACAGGTTGGCCTAAATTCTAAAAAAAGGACTATAAACTTAAAGTTTCAGTTTATTTGACACAGAATTTAAATATAGTGGCAAAACCCATGAAATCAGGAGATATATGCATAACTTGTATAAATTATCTTATATATAATCTATGTATTATATATTGATAGATGGTAGATATATATAGATATATAGATGATAGCTAGCTCAATAGGTAGATAGATAGATAGATAGATAGATAGATAGATAGATAGATAGATTACAAATGTAGTGTTAGTGACTGGAAATGTGTCTAGTGAGTTTATACATTATATAGATCCTGAGAAATCACTGTCATTTTTAGACCGACCGTGTGATGAACAGGGTAGAATTTCAATAAGATTGATATGGTATTCATGAATAAAATCCACTCAAATATGAAAATTGTTTGGAAAACAAATAATTTAGGAATAATTCAACAAAAGTTTGAGAAATGAAGGACAGACTGTCTTAGAAAAAATTATACAATTTAATTGATGTGGAAAGTAACATTCAGGGGCGATTCTAATGCTAAGTGTAGGCTGCAAACAGGCAACACATTAAAGAAATAAAAAAACCAAAGGGCAAGAGACTCCCTAGGATCATAAGAGGCAACCAGATTTTACATAAATGGCAAGTCAAGGTCAAAAAAGAATATGTGAATATTTTTCTAAAATTGGGCAACACTGAGAAAGATAAAGGAAGGTTGTTAACTTGAGACATGGACTATGAAATTGATTTGGAACTATGGAGATTTTGTCTGTGGGAAGCGATGTTCATAGAGTACAAGGGAGGAGACAACATGGAGGTGTTAGCCAATGGAATAAATGACAAGCTGTGAGCTTCAGATGGCTGGAGTAGCAAAACTCACAACCAAGCACTTCAAAGTTGCTGTCCCAGCTACATTAAAGACTTTCAGGAAAAGGAGACAAAAAGAAGTGAACAACAGAAAATCTCAGCCAAGGAATGAAACTAACTCTTCACCAACTCACGTTAGAATCGAAACATTTTAAGAAATTAAAATATACATTATTAATAAGGATATTAATACTTAGCATTACATAAAAATGATCAATAGCAAAAGAGGCTCCGTGAATTCGAGTAAACACTGAAGAGAAAGGAGGGAGCACGGAAGGGGAAAAACCATTTAAACCTTAGGATGGATTAAAAACTTTCAAGTCCAAGAAGCTCAGCAAACCTCAAGAAAGAGAGAAAAGAAAAGATGCCAAATGTGGTGTATTAGACAAGGACAGTGACAACTGCAATAGCTTTAGTGACTGTAAGTGGGATAACAAAGGGGACAGGGCCAGAGTGTTTTAATAGTCGAGTCCCAACTGTGTTTATTGTAGGAAACAAAATGCAAAGTTGAAAGAAAGGATGAAACATGACACATTGTACAAAACAATGTAATTTGCAGTTTTGCACCTATGACGAGTGTCTTAGAGAAACACATTAGAGGAAGAAGGATTTACTCTGCTCATAATTCCAGAGGTTTCAGTACATGATGACTTTGCTCTGATGTTTTGATCATAGTATTAGGTAGAATGTCATGGTGGCAGGAATGTGGGACAGAGGTTGCTTGCCTCATGGTGAACATGGATCAGGCACAGAAAGACAATGTTTAGGAACAGGATATAGCCTCCAAGAATATAATCCCCAGGGACTTACTTTCTCCCTAAACTTTATGTCTAAAGTTTTCTACCCCTTGCAAGGTCACAATATTGTGAATTCATCACTGGGTTAATCCATTAGTTTGGTCTAAGGCTTCATGACTCAATTGGTTCTCAATAATCAGATCTACCAAATCTGCTTTTTTGAGGGACTATTGCAGAACATATAAAGAGGTGATATGATTCTACTACTGTGGGTAAATGTACTTAACAATAGAAGTAAATTTACTATAGGCACAGAAGGACGTAACACAACTTGGAAGGGTTGATCTTTCATTAAGACATGGTGGTCTTAATCTGCTACACACTTTCAGATGTAGGGCAGGGTGCTGCGGCTACACGGGTGAGGGAATTAGAGTGATGGGGTGTCCCGCATGGGGGCATGCGGTGACTCGTGACTCCTAGAAAGAACACACTGGCAATGTGTGGGGCTCAGGATGGTGCTCCACAGCAGGCACGTGGGTCCTGAGAGAAGCGACCTGACATGCGCTCCTGTTTAGAGCAAAGTAACTGTGTACGCAGTGCATAGCCTTGACTCAGGAACTGTGAGGATTCAGGGTCCTCCACGAGCGAAGATTCTAGGTCTCTGCAGTTTTAATAGAGACCATTTGGTTGCCTTCCACTTATTTTTTCCTTTCAGGAGACGTCCGTCTTGGTTCCAAGGACTTTGTAATGGAAGAGTTGGCGCTGCGGCGGCAGAGGATTTTGTTTCCTTCTCTCCGTAGCCATTCTGAGTTTCCAGGATCCAGAGCGGCTTGGTCACCTTCACTGGCCCCTGCAATGCTCCCTTGGATACACCAGTGGGAGAACAAGTGTGCACTCACTATTTCGATCTTTTCTATGAGGAGAATGGGCATCTTGCATTTCTTGGGAGACATCTTGCTCTTCTGCCCAGCGAGTGACCATTTCTGTAACGCTTAGGAAAAGAGAAAGCATGCTAGTCAAGCCTTTACGGTTTAGACAAAGTTTAAAGCTTTAAGGGACACACCAAGAACAAATAAAAGTCATACGTTCTTAATTAATAGGAGAGAGGCAACAGAATACCCTAATACAACAGCCAGGAACAGACATTTCAAAACACATTCTTTAAACAAAACAAAATCATGGAAGAAAGAAAAACTATAGAATAAAATGCAGTGCTGTAGACAGTGTCGCCTCTGACATAGAAGACAGCGAAAGGGTTCATTTGCTAAGCTACAAACTTTACCTTCACAACACCAACTTTAGGATTATTTATCCTAGATGATGCAGTTGTTTAAAGATTGATTATAATTATTAGGAGTGGTCTAAAATAGCAGCATTATTTTTAATGCAAAATAATCATTATAACGTTTTTAAGTATATACACAAATCTTTCAGTTATATAATGTTGTTGTTTTGCATTGGCCACCAATTATTTTAGGCAATTATTTCAGCTAAAATGTTTCATTCACTATTTTCAAACACATACAATCTTTTTACTATCTACTCATTCATGCATTTTAGCATTATACTGTTTATGCACAATGCATTGCATGGTAGCCGGTAACATTCTATAAATTTCTTACAAATCCTCCCTTCCTTTAAATTATTACCAAGATATCAGCTTCATTATTGAATTAGAGTTATCGATAGGTAAGTAAATTTCAATAGAGTAGCAAAGAACTTTTAAGCCCCTTTAATATTTAATTTAATAGGATTGAGAAAGGAAAACACAAACAGGCACATAAACTAAAAACCAAGCAAACGAACAAAGATACCCCAAACCCAAAACTCAGCTTTCAAAAAGGAGAACTTGTTTGTACAGAAAGGGGAGGAATTTCAGTTTAGTTTATCCAGGCTTCTGAGCATCGGCCTCCTTCTGAAGATTGTTGGTTTTCAGCCCAATGTGATTTTTATTTGATTCAAAAGAACCTGGAGAACTTCCTTGTTGAAGAACAAAGTGTATGAAACATCGATCGACTTTTTCTTTTTTCAAATAAACGTTTACCGCGTCACTAATACTGCCTAGTGGTTTGGTTTAGGTAAACATTTAAAATTACCAATACGATCCTATTTATCTTGAAAAATTTTTATTTCTTTCCAAGAATATGAATGAAATGCACTCTGGGGGAAAAAAGCACATTCCTAAAATAAAGCTGCACCTCGTCGGCCGAGTGAGGGAAAGCTTGAGCTGACGATTGTGAATCCGCCTTACTGAACGATGCTCGCTCGCATAGATAACACTTAGTAGACAATGTTTAATTTAATTCATCGCTGGCCATACTCTAGGTCATAAAAGAACAGCTGGGTGCATGATGGAGCTGCTCTCTGTTCTTTCCAGAAACATTTATCTTATGTCATGAGGCATGGGAAATGTATTTGTATTCCTTGGAGAAGCTGATTCCAATCAAAGTCAAAGGAAATTGCAATCTCTGATCTAAACACATGGTTAGAACTATGTCATATCAAGTTTGGGGGCTTAAGAAGAAGCCTAGGCGATTGGAAACATGATTAAAGATTAAAGGAATTGGGATTATTTGGTTTGGAGAGAGCACGGTTGGGAATTGACAGGCCATAAGTCTTTAAACATGACATTCTTACTTTGGAGACTGCTGAGCAGCTGTTCCCAGCCCTAGTACATTCTGCCTATAAGGCAATTGTTTGAAATAGCAGCAAGAGAAATACAGAACAGATCTAATAAAAAAACCTTTCCAATTCTAATACAAAAATATTGAGGTTTAGGAAAAGAGGAATGTGGTGTGTGTGTGTGTGTGTGTGTCTGTCTGTGTGTGTGTGTGTGTGTGTGCATATATATATATATATATATATATTCTATTATAAGTGTTACTGGTTGAAGAAACTCACATTCATCCATGTGAATCTCATAACGCAGAGATGCACAAATATTATTGGTAATGTATTCATGGCATCCATTCATTTGGATTGAGAGGAAATGTTTATTATCATAATAATATAAATCACAAGGTGATTTTTATATGACCTAAAGAAAAATGTGACAGCAAGAAATAATGGCTGCCAGAGTGTCTATTTTCCTTAGAAACCATCACACTTTCCCTCAAATTAAGCTGGAAATGGAATCTTGGCAATATGTGCTATGATTCTCTTATTCCATGGCCATAATAAAAAGGTATTCAACAGAATGAGAAAAAGCCTTTACAATGTTCTCCTGACGTTCCCACGTTTTTCCCTGTGACTGTGACTAGCTGAAATAGCTATGAGTCAGTGGAATTTCTGTGGTTGAGATGTTCCCGTGCTCCACTAACCAGGAGAAACAAGGCTAGCTCGAAAACACAGATGAGGCAACGCAGAGACAACCTACATTCATTAATAAAAGCCTAGCGTGAAACAAAAGGAGATTCAGATTAAACCCAGACTGCAAATGATGTTATAACAGTACTTAACTGGAAGAGTCTCCAACATTTTAGTGTGGAAACGTTTTATACTTTTGAATGTATATGTTTAAAATGTAACACAAATGAGTTTAAGCCAATTTTAATGAGCTATGTTTTATATAAGACAAAATAGGTCCGTTTATATGTACCTTTCAATGAGCTTTAACAAGCGTACACATTTACGTAGCCATCCCCATAATAAAGACAGAGAATTTTTTTATCAGTGTGTGTGTGTGTGTGTGTGTGTGTGTGTGTGTGCGCGCGCGCGCACACACACATGCGCATGTGCTGAGTGAAGGTGTGCAAAGCATAAAGTGCGCATGTGGAGGTTGGAGAACACCCTTGGGCACTCGTCCTTTGTTTTCCACCTTGCTTCACTGCACCAGGCTAGCTGACTCCTGAACTTCCCGGCATCCCAGCATATATCGACCATCTTGCAGTAGGAGCACAGACATGGGTTGCACAGCTTTTTGTAGATTCTGAGAATCCAAACTCAGTGGATTAAGCTTTCAGAGAAAGCATTTTACATACCGTGCCATTTCCAAGTCCAGGAAACAGTATGCTTTTTCATCATAACTAATTCTGTTGTCTTTCTCTGAGAATAGTCTAAGGTAACAATGATCTATTGTCTGTCAAGATAATATAGATAATTTTTCCCATACATGAAGGTGGTTATACAGTGCAGAGTCTGTTGTTTTACTCTCCCTTAATGGTTTTGAGATTAGCTTATGTTGTTACTTTAACCTCTAAGTTCCCAAAATGTCCCCAAATCCTTGATGTCACTTGCTTTATTTCAGTCTGATTTCACTCATTGTCATGCGTAATGTGATTTAATTTAACTTCTTCCTGATGACCAGTTATGATAATTGTATTTTCATGCATTTGTTGATGATTTGCACATCTTTTTCTTGTATCTAGAGAAAAATTATCTGCTTATTCTCCGAGAGCTTGTGTTCACATATATTTATTCTCAATTTTAGTGATAGAGCCTTGAGTTCCTCACTATTAAGTATACAAATACGATGCTAGCTGTGAATTTACAAATTTTTTACCAGCGAGAGAACTCCTCCAAGATCCTCTGACACAAAAGTACTAATTGCTTAAATGAATTATGAAGGCATTATTTCTCCAAATAATTATTATACCCAATATTTTAGTGTACAATCATGGTATGCATACACACTATTCATCTATATTCATCTGTATGTCTATGTATGGCATTGATACATCATGCCAACATGCTTATGCTTCCTCCCAATCCCCACAGCTGTGGTTTAACTCTTCTACACAATACATTTCAAATCCAAGAAGGTTTTAATACAATGAACCTAATTTATCACATGCTTCATTTGTAAAAGCCTGTCCTTATTCAGAAATCTTTATGTGAAGATTTATCTTTCATGTGAAGATTTTCATCTGGTTTCTTCTAGAAGTTCTACAGATTTAACTTCTATAATTGTGTTCATATTGCATTTCTCAGTTAATATTTTACCAAGGGTCAGGAAAAGATCAAAGGTCACCATTTTCCACTTTCCTAAGATTTCCAATAGAATTTGTTGAATAGATTATCTCTTGTCTCCCTTACCTGCTCCTTCCTTCCCTTTCTCTCTCCCTTCTTCCTCCTTCCCTCTCTACTTTGATCCATACATTTAATTTATGCAAGTACTATCTTGAATATGTCACTTACGGTTCTGAAATAGTTTCAAGTGTTTAAACTCCTTTTTCGTTTGAAGCAAACATTTGTAGTTATGTTCTGCATCAGAAAGCACATGACGTCTGAAATGTTCATAACAACTGTGGTCCTGCCGCACTTCTGCCAGTGTTGAAATTATTGAGGATAATTTACCTATCTCTCTTTAATTTTATTAGCTTTTTCTTTGAGTATTTTGAACTTTCATTATAGGGCTCTTACATATTTTTGATTAATTTACCTCTTTAAAATTTTATTATTTATATTTTCCAGACTTTCTACTTATAACTCATCTTTTCCCATTTTCTTTTTTTAATTTATTTTTTGGATATTTTCTATTTACATTTCAAATGTTATTCCCTTTCCCGGTTTCCCGGCCATAAGCCTTTTATCCCATCCCCCTCCCCTTCTTCAATAAGGTCGTTTCCCCTCCCCAACCACCCCCCTCTTTCCACTCCCTCTGACATTCCCTGCCTGGGAGGGGGAAGGGTCCAGCCTTGGCAGGACCAAGGGCTTCTCCTCCCTTTGGTGCTCAACAAGGCAATCCTCTGCTACATATGTAGCTGGAGCCATGGGTGTGTCCATGTGTAGTTTTTGGGTAGTGGTTTAGTCCCTGGGAGCTCTGGTTGGTTGGCATTGTTGTTCTTATGGAGTTGCAAGCCCCTTCAGCTCCTTCAATCCTTTCTCTAATTCCTCCAACAGGGACCCCGTTCTCAGTTCAAGGGTTTGCTGCTAGCATTTGCCCCTGTACTTGACATGCTCTGGCCGAGCCTCTCAAGAGATAGCTAGAGCAGGCTCTTGTCAGCATGCCTTTCTTTGCTTCATCAATATTATCTAGTTTTGGTGGCTGTATATAAATGGGCTGTATACCCAGGTGGGGCAGGCTCTTAATGGTCTTTCTTTTGGTCTCTGCTCCAAACTTTGTCTCCACATCCCCTCCTATGAAGATTTTTATTCCCCCCTTTTAAGAAGGACTGAAGCATCCATACTTTGGTCATCCTTCTTGAACTTCATGCGGTCTGTGGATTGTATCTTGGGTAATTTGGGGCTAATATTCACTTATCAGTGGGTGCATACCATGTGTGTTTTTTGTGAGTGGGTTACCTCACTCAGGATGATGTTTTCTAGTTCCATCTATTTGCCTATGAATTCCATGAAGTCATTGTTTTTGATAGCTGAGTAGTACTCCATTGTGTAGATGTATCATTTTCTCTATCCATTCCTTTGTTGAGGGGCATCTGGGTTTTTTGTAGCTCTGGCAATTATAAATAAGGCTGCTATGAACATAGTGAAACATGGTGTCCTTGCTGTATGTTAGAGCATCATTAGGGTATATGCCCAGGAGAGGTATAGCTCGGTCCTCAGGTAGTGCAATGTCTAATTTTCTGAGGAACCTCCAAACTGATTTCCAAGTGGTTGTACCAGTCTGCAATCCCACCAACAATGGAGAAATGTTCCTCTTTCTCCACATCCTCGCCAGCATCTGCTGTCACCTGAGGTTTTTAAGTTAGCCATTCTGGTGTGAGGTGGAATCTCAGGGTTGTTTTGATTTGCATTTCCCTGATGACTAAAGATATTGAACATTTCTTTAGGTGCTTTTCAGCCATTCTTCATTCCTCAGCTGAGAATTCTTTGTTTAGCTCTGTACCCCATTTTTAATAGGGTTATTTGGCTCTCTGGAGTCTAACTTCTTGAGTTCTTTGTATATTTTGGACATTAGTTCTCTATTGGATGCAGGATTGGTAAAGATCTTTTCCCAATCTGTTGGTTGCCATTTTGTCCTAATGGCAGTGTCCTTTGCCTTACAGAAGCTTTGCAGTTTTATGAGGTCCCATTTGTCGATTGTTGATCTTAGAGTATAAGCCATTAGTGTTTTGTTCAAGAAATTTTCCACAGTGCCTATGTGTTTGAGGCTCTTCCCTACTTTTTCTTCTATCTGGTTTGATGTGGAGGTCCTTGATTCACTTGGACTTAAGCTTTGTACAGGGCCATAAGAATGGGTCGATTTGCATTGTTCTACAGGCTGACCTCCAGTTGAACCAGCACCATTTGTTGAAAATGCTATCTTTTTCCCCCTATTTTCTATACTTAAAGTTTTCTTGTATAGAACATAAAAGATAAGGCATAGCTTTTGATTGGCATTGTGATCTTTATATTTAGTTCATTTATTAACATGACTGTACTTAGCAATCAGGTTTTGCTTTTTAACCCAATTTTTACTATATCCACTGTGCTTCCATTATTACCTTTCTATATCAAACATTTTTTTAGAATAACTTATCTTTATGCTGCAGGTCACAATTATCTGGCTATGGCTTATCTAGCCATTCCTATCTATCTTTCTTTCTTCCTTTCCTTCCTTTCTTTCTTTCTTTCTTTCTTTCTTTCTATTTTGGCTGCTAGACAGCATGAATATTGTAAATCTGGCAGTGCATTGGTTTTGTTGTCTTATTGTCTAACTATCTATAACATTTTCAGGTAAGGCTTACAGTAACCATCCACAGAGGTTCTAGGCCATTCCACTTCTATGTCCTATGTTATCTCAAGAATCACTCTTTTGCTGGCTGGTTGGTTGTATCAAAGACAATTGCGATGCTACTTCATACGGTTTTAATCTGCTTACAGTAGAAACATAACTTTGAAGCAAGTTGTGGCAAAAGGCAAACATTTTCTACGCCTTCCCCAAATCCCATAAACAATCTATTATGCTTCCAAGCACATGATATATTTTCAGAGCTTCTGATACTGCCCAGCATCCCCATCATAACATGAACAGCACATTGAGACTCAAACTCAGAAATATGAAAAAAAAGTTTCACTGAAATTAGGGATTTTCTAGTTCAAATGCATAGCAAAACCCCTTTCCTGAATGTGTATAGAAGAAACATTGTGTTTATTTAACATTTTCTTCCATGTTTGGTTGCTATATTTATGGTAGTCCTCAAATATATTTTTCATAAAAGCACATCGTCAGTGAGGCATCCCCAGTGTGAGTTCAATTACTATTTAAAAAATGAAATACACTGTGCTATTCATTGTTTCCACATGAAAATGGGGAGTTTGGCTTGGGGGTCTTGGCAAAATAGTTTATTTGTTTTTAATTTGACTCATCTCCCATTCAACTTGAAAAATTCCCTATGTCATTGGCATTTCCAAAGACATTTCATCAAACTTTCAAAATTTCCCTTCATCAGCTTTCCAAGAAAGCTGGTGAAGAACCCTGAATTTTGTTAGGAGGTCCCAGTAATATCAAAGCTGTGAGAATTTAAGCCAGCGGGAAAAAAATTCATTGAGATGAGTATCCATATTAAAATGTGTCGATACTTAAAGTATCAATCCCAAGGTTCCATCAACAATAACTCCAATGCCCTGTGAGCTATTTTAAGTCATCATCAAGTTTTTATCCATAACGTTTTTATAACATTTATCTGTTTGGGAGGAGGGGTGGGTCAGAGTCTCACACTGTACCCAGGATGGCCTGTGTAATAGTTGCTACATACTAGCCCCAGGGAGTGGCACTAGTAGGAGGCATAGCCTTGTTGGAGTAGGTGTGTCACTGTGGGCATGGGCTACCCTCATCCTAGCTGCCTAGAAGCCAGTATTCTGCTAGAAGCTTTCAGATGAAGATATAGAACTCCCAGTTCCTCTTGTACCATGCCTGGCTGGATTCCACTATACTCCCACCTTGATGATACTGGACTGAGCCTCTAAAGCCAGCCCTAATTAAATGTTGTCCTTATAAGAGTTGCCTTGGTCACGGTGTCTGTTCATGGCAGTAAAACTCAACTAAGTCAGCATAAAATGCATTGTGTAACCCAGGCTGCCTCAGAACCCAGACAAGTCTTCTTGCCTCTGCCTCCTGAAAGCTGGGATAGCAGGTGTCAGACATGGCACCCAGTTGTTTCTTTTATATTATGATGATCAATTCTATGTATTTTAAACCTTTTGTGTTTCAGAGGATTGATTTGGTTTACTCATGATGAAGCAAACCATTTACTTTATACAGTATTTAAAATACTACATAGCACATGGCAGCATCTTGGTTTATAATTAAATCCTAGAAGGCCTGTGAGATGGCAAGCACGTATCCTTGAAGAAAAGGTATCATCACTAGCATAAGTATTTTTAAAAACTATCATCAGCCTATTAGAAAGTATGATTCAGTTTCTTTCAAAGGGAATCAATTCCTAAATTAGTTTTTAAAAGCTCCTGCTTTTAGGTAAATGCAAATAAAATAATTTGCCTGAAGACAAACAGAGGAATGCAATGATTAAACGCGATTTGAATCTGTTTCTGTGACAGAGGTAAAGAAACTGCACACACATCTCTAGCATGAGATGATAATAGACTCAATAAGACTATACTTAAAAATTCACAACAAACAAGTCATGTGTTTGACAAAGAACAAAGCTTCAAGACCAGTATAGATTGGAATGCTGATACTGTAGGAAATCATTATCCCTCTACCCCTGCAGAAAATTTATAATAAGGGAGTTATGACAAGGTCAGCTAATAAACACTGGAATAATGTTTGGCTAATGATGGAAGTCACGTTGCTAGAGGAAGTGAGATAGAAGCGGAGAGGTGACGTAGAGTCATGACATTACAGGGTCCTCTCTAGCTCTGTCTTCACCTCATTCAGTATTCATGTTTGCCTGAGAGAATATCAGAGGCAGGTTAAATCCTGCCATGTTTCCAGTGACTGTGCCTAACTGAACTCAAAGGTCTTTAATATTCTCTTTCCTCATCATGTAGTAAGCAAAGAGAGAAGAAAGTGCCCTCCAGGAAGTGTGCTGCTAGGCATTTTGGCTTGAACTTCTGAATGCCTGCAAAAACACACAGACATGGCAAGGGCTCTAGGTGGTAGAAGGGTTTCATTTTAACAGGAATCATATGAGAGACGGGCTGTCACAAGCGTGAGCACCACCCTCATAGTTGGCATATCAATTTATTGTGCGGAAATAAATGTCTCAAGTGCTTTCCAAAGGAATGGAAATGAAAAAGCCAGTAAAGGGGGTAGGATTACATAAGATCCAGATGAGCGGGGTAAGATTCCTATGTTGCTCATGCGAATTCCTCCACTATCACCATGCCATGGAAAAAAACAGTGTGGACAAAGTTCACAGGCGAAATTTTAAGGCCAATTTTCATTGAAACATGGGCACTGCTAATTCTCGGCCTAAATATTAAAATTTCTCAGGATGGTTGCACTCATGTTCTGAGGAGGAGCGACTCTGTTTACTCTCCCCAAGAACTTGTACTGCCAGAGTTCTCTGAATAATTACATTAGCTTTCAAAATATACACCATCATGAACAGTAGACTCATTTTTTTTTAAAAAAGTTTATTCATTATCTAGAAGAGGCACCTGTAACATGACCTGTGTTCTTTCACCCCATTCATAATTGGCCTATATAAGATTTCATTCATGCTACATCCAAGTTACTCAGGAAAGCATAGGACAAGCCTCAAAGGTAGGTTGTTTTAGATCAAAATGTTTTACTTGCAATCCTTAAATTTTTATCCAAAATAAAAAATTTCTACCAGGGTCCCAGGGTCTTATGGTCCATCCTAACTTCGACTGTTCCCAGAATATTGGAGCCTGATGGTGAATAGAGCAGTTCCAGATGGGTGAACACATGCCTTTTTCTTTTAAATATTGAACTTGGGTGAAAATACTGTGAGATTACAGATGAGCACTGAAACTATGGGGAGGAACTAACATCATTGGGAGACCTCATGGACCTTTAAGTGCACCATAATTTGTAGTCTTGATGGGGTTTTCTAGCAGAATATACTTCGTATAATATGTACAAACCATTACTTATATTAAATTAAATCTATGAAATTATAAAATAAAAAATTATTCAAACATATAAGCATAGGATTTGAATATGAATACACATACACACCCCTTCAAAACAAAAAAGGGGTAGAGAATTTACTAGGAGATTGACAGATCATTTTAATTGCAAAGTGGTTTTATATCGACATCGAGTGTATGGAGGTTAAGGCAAAAGATTGGAAGATACTAAGATGTTGCTGTCAAGATAAAGAATAGTGATTCTTCAGAGGACTTAGAGTCTTCATGGACTGACTTCCTTCCAGCCTTGATTCTCAGTGTTTATGTATAACCGATACCTATCCTTAGATGACAGACTCATTCCATCCTGGAATGAGCCTTCAGGAGGCAGGTCTGAAGGGCTTTAGCAGCATTTGGCCTTGGCCTTTCAATGTAAGGGGAGAAATAAGTGGCTTTCTCAAGTTCTGTTTTCTCTAGAAACCTCAATAAGCAAACAGAAGAGGAGAGTATATACCCTTCTTTCCATGTATTGAAATGGTGTCCAACCTATGAGATTGAAAGTTTACACTGATGGTTTTGTTGCTGGACATCATTCTCATATTTTTACCAAGGCAAAAAGAAGTTTAAATTATATAGTTTATTGACAACCTATCCTGACCAATGTGACAACTTGGCAGATGGTGAGGTTATAAAGCAAAAGTTGACTTGTGCGCATCTCAGAAAAGGATATATTGGAAGACGTAGGTGGTAACATGTGAAGTAGACAGACTTCATTTTCCCCACTTAATTCTGCTATCCATGCCTGTGGCTGGGATGTTTTGATAGAGTGGAGTGTCATGCCTGTTGTCCCCAATAATAAATTTATTTATGGCTCTACAACTCTTAACATGAAAAATAAGCCATGAAGCATCAATCATGACAAAGAAATGTTTCAACACATTTGGAATTTAAAATTTAAGATATTAGTTTTTAATATGCAAAAGCCAAGGTCCCTAAGGAAGATGACAGAAGACTTGGATCAAACAACTACTTTTCCTTCTAGCCCCAAGGAACAACACTGCCATACTGTGGGGGACAAAGGAGGGATGGAGGTAGCACTCAGTCTTATGGCTGCCTCCCTCTGAGATGGAGCTCTGTGGCAATAGCCTTGGGCTATTTGAAAATCCGATAGATGTATTATGGATATATTAGGAACCTGACCACTTTTCTTAACGGATAAGTTAGGAGCTTAACAATTTCTTTCATTTTTCTGTCAATACAAATGCATTACTGCATGATACTATGTATCACAGCTATATTAGAAAAGAAATCATAAAAGAGAAAGACAAATAGCGGCAGAAAAATGGTCAAGAGGAACCCATGAAGGAACAGAAAGGTTTTACGGAATTGGTTCTTACATGAAAGCTGGGAATTCCCAAACCTGAAAGTCATGACAGCTTGCTGGAAACTTAGGGTAGAGCTGATGTTGCATTTCAAGTCCAAAAGCAGTCTGGGGGCAGAATGAGAGCTAAGGTTGGTGTGGTCTGAATATTCCCCCAAGGCTCATGTATTCCTAGGCTTAGTCTCCTTAGTGGCACAATTGAAGTGGAAGAACCTTTTGGACATTCGGACATGGACCTACTATAAGATCTTGAGGTCACTGAAGGCATAAGGAATACTGTTGCACCCTGGGCCCTTTCTCTTCTTTTGGTTCCTTGCCTGTGAGGTAAGTAGTTTTCACTCTGCCCACATACTCTAGTTGTAGCATGATTCTTCCCTATAGACCTGAAGCAATGAGACCAACCAACTACAGACTGGAATCCCTAACACTGGAAGCCAAAACTTTCTCTTTAATTAGTTGATCATTAATTCAGATATTTTGTTATAGTGATGGAAACTATCACTATCACTAACATCACCCTCTACTCTGCAGCAAAGAAGTCAAACTTATTGCTTGTTAAGTGTGAGAATTGTGAATATGGGATACAGACTCTGGATGAAGCAAAGAGAAGGTTTTAGATCTGTCCTGTGTAATGGAATTCGAGTACTGGCTTAGTGTCAAACATGTCTCAGAGTAAAGCATGTGCTTGTTTGTAAACAACGCAGAGGTCCGGACTTGTATAGAAAGCTATCATTAATCACCCCAGTCATAGATTTAATGTGTGTTGTGAGACGCTTTCTTTATGACTTACATATTGGACAAAAAAAACTCACAATATTTTCTTTTTTGATTTTAGAGAAAGGTAAATTACTTACAATATGGATGATGTGGGGCCCAAGAGGCATAGATCCCAGCAAAAGGAAAGAGATATTTCTGATTGAAGTAGCTCAAAAGATCTATTTTACTTATATTTGTTGATTTTGGAGATGAAAAGTTATCAGGAGAGAGGAATTGATTGTAATAGAGGGATTGAGTAAGCACACAGCATTCTGGGTACTCAAGGGGTGAAGTACAGTGTAGTGCCTGTCACAGTTGTAAGTACAAGCAGGATCCTGACTGTCTCTGCATGAGTCCTGTCTCTGTCTGTGTCCATGTCCACTGTAAGCACTTCAGCCTGTTGATTAAACTCTTTCTGCTCCTTGTCCCATCTTTAAAGTGACCCTAGCAATAGTATTCTATTCTTCAAGATGTTATGAGAATAACACAGTATGTATTAGTTGGTGTCTATTGCAAAACCCAAATGCTCCGAGTATGAATATTCACAATCTCTCACTGTTTCTGTGGGGCTAAGAACCTGGTAGAAGCGTTGCTAAGACCTTTGTCTCTAGGTCTGTAGCTGTGATGTAGTCATGATGCTGGGGCCACATTGGTTCATCCATCTGGTGGCTGTTTGTTGTTGATTGTTGACCAGAGGCCATGGTTATTCTGTGTGTAGACCTCTCCCAAAGATGTAGAAGAGTTTGTACAGCAAACTGGCTGGCCACCCAACAACAAACAATGTATCAGGAGAAGTACCAGTCACAAGCTATCCTGTCCACAATTGGTTGCAGAGTTACATAGAACCACTTTTGCCCTAGTTTCTCCCGTAGACTCAATCTATAATCTGGCACATGTTCGAGGGGAAGGGGATACAGGTGGAAGAGTATTGGTGAATTTATGGCATATGTAAAAAATTACATATGTAAAGTAAACAGAACTAAATAATTCATAAGTACCTTATATGTTTAATCAAATAACAAGCTTAGATTGTCAGAGTTTAAGAATGTCTCTTACTTTTGTATTTCTTCAGTATCTTGGGGCTTCTTGTTCCTGTATATACCTGATGATGATACCAATCTCAAGTGCTTAAGCCAACACTATAAAGAACATAGTATTTTCATGTAAGCTGTGCATATCCTCTCATGTCTTTTGAATCATGTCTGGATTACTTGCACTACTCAACAGTATAGCTGGTTGTTTATTACTTTCTGTGATTTAGGGAATGATGACAAGAAAAAAAAACCCTGCATATGCTCAAAACAGACTGAGTTTTTAAAGAGTCTTTTCAGCTTGTGTTGATTTGATTCCATGTATGTGGAGCACATGAACTCCAATGCTGTCGAGGGTTATCCAATATTGTTAAGAACAATCCTATTAATAATAGTAATTTGTCCATTGACCCCTTGGGGTTATCCATAAATTTCCAATAATAGTTATAATAAACATTCCAATGGAATCTGAATATGTATATATTCCACATCTTTTTCTAGTTTGTTGTACTGATTGGGAAAGGGTGGTGATAAGGACTATTCTTAGTTTGTCCCTAGCACTTGAGGAAATCCTTTTAAATTATAGGGTTTACAGCAAGCCTTTTACATATGTTTTTGGTCAGTGATGAGTATCTGGACTTAGATAAGAATGTTGTCAAAGAATTAATACTGAATACATATTTTCTAAAGCTGCAGAGATAAAAAGATGATCTTTGCCCTTCATGTCTGTCTCGTCTTCATTTATGACTTTTCTCAGAGAGGAGAGTCCAGTCCAATCCTGATGCTTCTGAGTGACACTGATCAGGATTCAGAGACCCATCAACCCTGAAATAAAATGTCTGGCTCTCAGTTCTTTGCAGATTTCTTCTACAAAGTCCATTTTTAAGTTGTAAGTCTTGGGGAATCAAGGTTTACACTTATTAAGTATTCTTTTCTACAGTTAGGCTTTTTTTTTTCTGCTTTATGTCTCTTATAAATATTCTCTGGAATTTTGAAAATAAATATCATCTATTCAAATATGCCTCCCCGAATACAATTTCTATATAAACATATGCAGGCATGTACACACACACACACACACACACACACACACACACACACACACACACACAACTACTTCTTCCCACCCCTCAAATAAGCCAATAAATTTAAGTATAGAAGTAGATTGGCTTCCTAAATTTACTTTGTGGTAGATTGATTTCACTGTTCTTGTTTTCCTTTGAGTGGGAAGGCGGTCCACAGAGAGACATGAGTCCTGCTTTTCCTCAGGGCTCATGTGAGCAAAACAACATCACTGGTTGCAGCCAGGTAGTACATTAGTCAGTGATGTAGAAACAAAGCCGTTCTTCATAAGCTTTCTTCCTGAGAAATAAAAAAAAAAACGAATGAAACACACTTTTCTCATTTCTTGGAATTGAGCCTCGTTGACCTTAAAGATTTTAGCTCTTCTCCTGGTTTGTCCTCTCACAGGTAAGAATGGCTGGTGGCTAGCCAGCTGGAGAAGTGCGTATGCCCCTTGAAACTCCCTCTCCTTTTTTTTTCTTTATTTACATTTCAAATGTTATCCCCTTTCCTGATTTCCCCTCCAGAAACTCTTATCCTCTCCTATGCTTCTATGAGGGTGCTCCCCAACCCAGCCACCCACTCCCTCCTGCCTCCCCACCCTGGCGTTCCCATACACTGGGGCATCCAGTCTTCACAGGACCAAAGGCCTATCCACCCATTGATGACTCCCTTTTTGTTTTGACCATGTTGAAAGTGGTTTACTCTCAGGCAGCAGTCAGAATCCTCCAAACATCAGGATGACTGTCACATTAAGTTGCAGGTCTCTAATCCTAACAAATGTCAGGCTTGTGCTGACTTGACCCACTGCATCCGTGTCTCTCCTAGGAGACTGACAAGATTGACAGCTTGCTTCATGAAGAGGCTGCATGGGAAAAATTGGCAACTTCTTTGTGTGTGTTGGCAAGGCATAAAGAAAGGCGAAGTTGGCAAGGGATGGAATACTAATTACTACCAGGCTCGGAGAGCCTCTCGTCTGCCAGGCGTTACTAAACATAATTTATTTATTTATTTATTTTTACCTCTCTGGGGAGCAAGCATTGTTATGGCCAGCTTACCTAGGAGAAGCTGGTATTCAGAGAAATTCTACTAATTTTATTTTAGATAGAGATAGAATAAGTAATCTCAGATTATACATTTCCACTTATAATTCCAATGACTTGAACACATTATTTATGTGAATTTTAAAAGGACAAGTAGGGTTTTCACAGTCAAATTTATCATCACACAAGCTAGAGCAATCCATCCCATTTGTTCGAGTAATATCACATTCAGACCTGTGCTGACATGGTGCTCCACTACTTAAGGAACTATGGTAAGGCAGTGTCCTGCTGAGTGTTCCAAATTCAACGGGCTATATATTTTAATAAATGTGCTCTGTAGGCAAAGAAGCAGAATAAAAATACTTTTGTGGATCATTAAAGGCAGCATTCCTGTGAAAAGGAGCTTTCAGACTTTACGAGTTTGATTGGCTGTCACTGGTTTTTAATCACAAATTACCCACCCATAACAATCAAGCTAGTTCCAACAACTTTATTGACTTCAAATAATACCATCTGCATAAAACAAAAGGGTTCCGAAGCAACAGAACTCTTTCCGTAGCACATGGACACCTGGCTGCTACATTTCCAAATGGTGTTTCTGAAAAATGTCATTCTGTTTTTATTTCTGCAGGCAATTCCCTTTTTCTCTGACTAACTATCACACAGGCCTTTTGGAATTAGAAAGAAAAATAAACCTTAAATTTTTGTTTTTATTTAGTGGGATACCTGCATGAAGTGGGATTGCTTAACTCCACAAACTTTCAGTTTTGTCCTAGAGAATTTATAAGCAGAGAGTAGAATCTAGTAAAATCCAGAGAAACTTGCCTGTCACAATCTATAGATGTAAGTAATCACAGCATTTGTAGTTACATTAAACCAGAAAAATTATGTGAGATTGACCTGAATTGAGAATGTTTATATAATTAATAAAAGACTACAACTATGACTTTTTATTTTCTCATTTTATTTATTGCTGTAATTGTACTCAGTAGATAAAAAAAATTTCTAGAACTAAATAGGAGGGCTTGGTTGCATTTGCTCTTGCGTTCATACTCATGAAAATGTTGATGAACAAGATTTCGAATATTGAGGAAGGATGCTCTTAAAGTTTTCTGCCCACTTTGGTTATTAATACTCATCCTCCCTTTGTCTGTTTATTATTCAATGGACAACTGCCATGTGGTAAATTGTTGCCTGTGCCCTGGACTACTCGACCCCTGACCCTACCTGCCCTTGAGGGTTGGAGGTGAGGTGGTGCAAAGTTAACTACACAGACTCCTGGAGCAGGTTAGAAACACCCCCAACGAACTCTGTGAACACCGCTGTGTCTCGGTGAACACCGCTGCAAGCTCCTTTAATACTTTCCACTCACGCCCCATTGGTCCCAAGAAAGCATCTCTTCTCAACAGCAGTTCCTGATTGGCTGGTATTGACCGTGCCAGCAATCCTTGGTTTCTCAGGCAGCCCTCAATTAGGTTCTCCTGCAGGAGATGCTTTTGCAGTTGCGTGGCCTCAGACGGTTACATAGAGGTAGCCCTGCTGTTCTTGCTACAGGAAATAGCAAAACAAAAAAACAAAACCAAAAAAAACCAAAAAAAAAAAAACCAAAAAACAACAAAAAAAACCAACCCAAAAAAACAAAAAACAAACAAACAAACAACAACAAAAACAACAACAACAACAACAAAAACCCAACCACCAAGAAGGTAATTGAAATATACATAAGCACACACAAAAAAAGTGAATGTCTTGTGATCTTGCTTCCCACTCTGACAATTTTAAATGCCTATATATACATTTGGACATTTTCTACAACAAAAGGACACACAAATTTATATGACATTTTGAAACAATTCCACGGTGTTATGTATGTACTTTCCTGCTGTGTTGCTGTCACTCCACCATGGTCCTCTTTTTAATATCAGTGCTTTGAATCCTCCTATGCCGAATCACAGTGTTCTGTAATATGAATAATCCATAGATGGTTTAAACACTGTCCCATTGTTGGATATTTATAGTATGATAGTAGATTTTAGTGAGTTTGTTCCTATAACGTTATGATTACTGTAGCTTTCTTATTTCCACTTTCAAAGTTGATACCAAAGAAACATACATTTTATGAATAAATTGATTATCTCTATGTGTCGTTACCTAGCGTTTCTTTCCAAAGCAGTTACTATCAAAATATGCTGGTTAAAAATGAGAACAATAACACGGGAAAAAGCCTTAAACCCCTTATACTTGGTGCTTGAAAGGTTTAAGTAATTAATGAGAAAAGTATCTGCTTTTGACAAGTACTCTGGAATTTAGCAATTAACACAAACATTAGAATTTTAACATCTTAGAAATCTGCCAAGTGCCAGAGCTGTTGAAAGTGTTAGATGTTTTTGTGTCGTCTGGTTTGCTTTTCAACTGTATATAGCAATTGACCACGGTGACCATAGCTGCACAATAGCTTTTATACTGTCACAATTAGGATGCTATTGTGGGATAGGTGAGCTTTTCTGAATTGAGACTGTAACACCGTCATGAGAATCGGCCTGCATTTAGGTGTGAGAGTCTGAAGGAGTCAAATCGCCAGATGTAAAGGGAATATCCTTTACTTACTCTTTTTGTTTAATTTTTTGGTATTTGTGTATGGAGAGAATATTCAACCCAGTGAGTAAGGATAGAAGCTTGGATTTTCTTAGTCTGTCAAAAAAAAAAAAGAAAACCAACAAGCACAAGAAAGAAATGGCGAGCGGCACAGTTGAGGGCATCGGCACTGGGCTTTATGAATGGCCAAATGCCCGTATTTACATTCGTATCTGCCTAATCTACCACCGTCTCAAAACGGTTTGCTCATTAGCTGTTTTTCCACCTTCACTTTTCATCTTCACAGAGCAGCTCACATATATTTTACAAAGGTGAGGTGGCTACATCTCACTCTGGAGGTCCTGCTACTGACTCCCCCCCCCTTTTTTTTTTATCTTTATTAGCTTGAGTATTTCTTATTTACATTTCGATTGTTATTCCTTTTCCCGGTTTCCAGGCCAACATCCCCCTAACCCCTTCCCTCCTTCTATATGGGTGTTCCCCTCCCCATCCTCCCCATTACCGCCCTCCCCCAACAATCACCTTGGGGCAGTTGTTCAGTCTTGGGACCCAGGCTTCCCCTTCCACTGGTGATCGTATTTCAGGCTATTCATTTGCTACCTATGAGGTTGGAGCCCAGGGTAAGTCCATGTATAGTCTTTGGGTAGAGGCTTAGTCCCTGGAAGTTCTGGTTGATTGGCATTGTTGTTCATATGGGGTCTCAAGCACTGTCAACTCTTTAAGTCCTTTCTCTGATTCCTTCAACGGGGGTCCCGTTCTCAGTTCAGTGGATTGCTGCTGGCATTCGCCTCTGTATTTGCTGTATTCTGGCTGTGTCCCTCAGGAGAGATCTACATCCGGTTCCTGTTGGCCTGCACTTCTTTGCTTCATCCATCTTATCTAATTGGGTGGCTGTATA
The DNA here is from genome assembly GCF_011064425.1 of Rattus rattus. Taxonomy (NCBI): domain Eukaryota; kingdom Metazoa; phylum Chordata; class Mammalia; order Rodentia; family Muridae; genus Rattus; species Rattus rattus. The sequence goes on along the minus strand of NC_046157.1, from coordinate 42,183,209 downwards.
TGTATGGGCCACATGTGGGGCAGGCTCTGAATGGGTGTTCCGGAAGTCCTGCTCTTTGGCTGGTGCCCGGATGCTCTGCCTCGTGGAGAGTACTATTTCCCACAAACCCCAGCCGCAAGGCCTAGCTTGGGCTTTTGTTTTTCTTTCTGTGTTTAAGTATTCTGCTGCAGATTACTGCTAAGCCTTCGAGGAGCTGACTTCCGGTCACCTTTCAGAATCACCTTACGTGTTTTATCTACACACTTTTCCAACCATATGACATAATGTATCTCCTCCTGCTCTATTTCTTATCTAACTTTGTATTTTTCATAGCAATTTTTTTCTCACATATTTCTTTTCTTCAGCCTTGATGTCATTTAACTGTCAGTTTTACCAGGTTGAGGGTCAGGTTGGTGCAAGCCATAGAGTAGGGGTTCCACAGCACTCATGGCCTGGGTGAGTCATGAACCGTTCTGTAGACTATTTACAAGGCTTGTATGGCATTTGTGTTTAGATCTCTGAATGAAGTTTCTTAGAGGAATGTTTCTGTTTCGTCTGCTTTGTAGTTTTAAAGTATCTGGAAGTCTTCTGACTTCTTTGGTCATACCTTTGATTTTTCTTTTCTTTTCTTTTTTTTTTTTCAGAGCTGGGGACCGAACCCAGGGCCTTGCGCTTGCTAGGCAAGCGCTCTACCACTGAGCTAAATCCCCAACCCTTTGATTTTTGTATTCAAGCAATAATACTGTAATAGACTCAGTACCTGTAAAAGTTGATCAGTCAAATCCCAAATCTACACTCCTAAGAAGTTCATGCGCTTACTTTGTGGAGAACTGATCAGGAAGTACCACTTAATTATACTCAATTAGATACTGAATGTGGCTCATTACTTTGAAGTCTGACATAGCTTTAACCGTATGGTTGATTATTTATGAGGGCTCAAGAGAATAAAAGTTTAACTTACCTAACACTTTCAGAATTATAGTAAGTAGTACATTTGTCTCAGTTTTCATAGGAGATTAGTTCTAGGACACCAATGTCTACCAAAATCTGTAACTTCTCAGGTCTATCAAGTAAAATATATATTTGCTTGTAACCTGTACACATCCTCCCATGGGCTTAAAATCGTCTCAGTCAGTACATTTCTTATGATCTCTAACAATGCAAATGGTGTATAAATGATTGTTTTATAACATGCTTCAGAGCATAATGACTGAAAACTCCGTACGACATATGTTCCATACAGACACAATTCTTTGAAAATCTGTTTATCCTTGGTCGGTTGCACTGACAGATATAGAATCAGAGAATGGGGATGCCATATGGGTCTTTGGTGAACAGAGATGAAAAAAACCTGATTCCTACCACGTAAGCTCTCAGCGTCTATTGAACTCGATGACACCCAAACAAATAGCTATAATATAAAACAAATCTTAAAGCATATTCTGATTGAAGGACAAAGACATTAATTTTCGTTTAGAGGTTTGAAAAGTCTTCAAAAAATGTGATTAATAAAAGAATGAAGTGCTCTTTACTCTGATAGTCAAGGGGCATACACAGGGCCAAGGACAGAGGCCTTTCCCGATTATCGCACGTTTAGATAGCTTCCACTCTTTAGCTATTAAGAGTGTTATACTACGTATATCTGTGAGGAGGTTTTCTTCTAATGCTCGTCTTTAGTGCTCTTTGGTTCTACCATATGACCCTGTTAGGTCATGCTATAATTCTGCCTTAATTTTAAGAAACTGCAAGGTCGTTTTCCACAATGGCTACATCATTTTACATTTGCGGAAGCAGTGTGCGATTGTCATACTGTTCTATATTTTCACCAACACTTTTCATAGTCCATATATTACTATTATTAATCTTTGTTACTATTTCTACTACCACCACCTTCTTAGTGGAGATAAAGTTGCTTTTTTTCTCTGTAGCTCTGGTTTGCATTTCTCCAGTGGCTGACATTGATAAGACTTTTTCTCTGTGCTTATTAGCCACTTGAATATCTCTTTGGAAAAACCTCATTTATGCCCTCAGCTCAATTTTAATTGGATTATTGTTCTTTTCACTGTGGAGTGATAAGAATTTTACTTCACTCTGGATAATAGCCCTTACTGGATAAATGACTTAAAATATATAATTATGTACCTCGTCCTTCTACTCTATCGACAGCATATTTTAATATATAAGATTCTAATTATGAACAAGGCCGATTTGTATACTTTTTTTGTCATTGATGTTTTAGAGAACAAAACTGTGCATAGCTAAATCCAGCGTCTTGAAGACTTAACTGTAATATATTCTTCTGAAAATTGCATACTTTAGCTCTTATGCATTTAAGTCTTTGACTCATTTTGAGTTAATTTTAGTATATCATGTGAGTTAAGAATATAAGATCATTCTTCACAAGTGATTACTCCATGCATTACAGTAATTCAATAAAAAACACTATTATTTCCCTTGCTGAATGCCCTTGGCCAAAAGTTAAATGACTAGAAATGTATAATGTTACTTCTGACCTCTTGTTTTCTTTCATTGCTTAAAGCACCTATGGCATTGCCAGTAAGTCACTCTTTTCACCACTATGTCTCAGTAGTAAGTCTTAACATCAGGAAGTGACTCCTCCACGTTTTGTTCTCTTTTAAAATTGTTTTTGCTGTGTGAGATTTATTCTGCTCTGCTACAGATTTTACAATTCACTTTCCATCTCAGCAAAATATGAACTGGACTTTGGGTGGAAATTTAATTGCTTGAGTTCTACAGATCAGTCCAAAAGCTGTTGGCCCTTTAATAATACCCAGTCTTCTGATGAACATATACGTCTTTCCATTTATTTAGGGTTTCTTTATTTTTTTTCTTCCGTGAATTACCTCATTGCTTAGTCTTTTCTGCCAAGGTTTTTTAGATTGTTTATTATTTTCTCTGTCATCATTCATCCCAGGCAGCAGCTACAAGTGAATGTGTCTTAAAATGATTTTGACAAATGCCTACTACAGAGCATTCTCAACCCTGTGTTGTTCTTAATTAGGCTTGAAAAAAACCCAAATCCCTTGGGCTGGTTCATCACTCAACCATCAGGCAGGAAACACAATGAACTACAATTCTACAAGAATAAATTCTGCTCTGTAGATACGAATACTAGGAACCATAGCAAGAAATGCTGCATCTTGACTCTAAGGCGTCTCTGAACTAGGGAGGAGGGAAGGGCACAACTACAGTAAAAAGCCATCCAACCCTCTCTTACTGAAACCTGAATATTATTATTGATTAAGCACTTGCTGTACACACTTGATTGCTTTCCAGGATTGCGATGGTTGACGCTGAGAAGTCTTACCAGTTTCTTTACTATGTTGACACATCCTACTCAATTACTTTTCTTTGATAACACTCCTAGCTTAGGTCTTGCTAAGGAAGTACCCCAACCCCAAACTTTAGTAAACCAGCACACAAAGGTTTACTTCTTGCTCTAGACCAGGTGTATTATGGGTAGGCTGGAGGCTCTGCTGAATTTCTACTTCCACCTCAAGACTTAGCTCAAAAGAATTGCTACAATTTTGAGCACTGTTAGGAGTTTACGCTGATGGAAATGGAAATGGTATCCACTAAGTCTTCAACCTTCTTTCTGGAAGGAGGAGCTTCAATCAGGTGAGCAGAGCCTCACAGTAATGCAAGTAGTGAGGTAACGCTACGGTATAGGGGGTGACAACTACATGGTAGTCCTGCAGGTGAACCAAGTGGAGCAGTTATCATACGCTCCACTTTACTTGAAAGATGAAAGGAGTTGTTGAGCAGTCACAAAGGCTCTGCTGAAGTTAGCCATGTGTTTGTAAAGTAAATAATCATGTTAGAATATTCTCCAGTAACACTTCACTTTTCCAGACTAACAAAATACACCCACTATCACATTGTGATCAATAATAGACTATTAAGATACAAGTCACGGTCATGTTTGAATTGAAGTAATTGTGCTAACTTAAGATGCATTTTCTTTTCTTCCCACTAGATCAAGTAACATACTAGTCAGTTTACCATCAGTTATTCCACTTTGAATAAATCCAAATGCAATGAGAAGAAGCCTAGGGGGGAAGACTTGCCTGTGACTTGGCAGGATGAGCTTCCTACAAGACGTTATTGACAAGATATAACTTTTGGCCTCCGACAAGAATATCTAACATACAAAAATATGTATGTAATGGTTCATATTGTTTTATCTTCAAGACTTTATGAAAATTGAGAAATAAAAAGGAATAGTAAAAATGATTCTTTGTGAGCTGAAGGAAAAATGTACGATTAAAAGGATTGATGCTTGAATATTGTACTTTTACGAGGGTGGAATGGAAGGAGGCAACTGAGTCTCGTGAGACAGCACTAAGATTAATTTAGTATGCGGACTGGGTAGAGGAATCAAGACTGACTTGGATATAGAAAGGGCTTCCCTATTGATTAATTATCTGGGAAGAGATCTTGGAAGGAAGTTGATTATTTGAACCTCATAATAATGATTATTAAAAGTAGAAGGAACAAATCTATGGCTTGGTGCTAAAAAACAAAACCAAAGATGGCTGCTTCTCCTTTTCAGTGCTACCTACATCACACATTAAGAAGTACAGAGTGTACCCAAAGACTACACATGGACTGACCCTGGGCTCCAACCTCATAGGTAGCAATGAGTAGCCTAGTAAGAGCATCAGTGGAAGGGGAAGCCCTTGGTCCTGCCAAGACTGAACCCCAGTGAACATGATTGTTGGGGGGAGGGTGGTAATGGGGGGAGGATGGGGGGGGAACACCCATAAAGAGGGGGAGGGGAGGGGTTAGGGGGAGGTTGGCCTGGAAACCAGGAAGGGGAATAACAATCGAAATGTAAATAAGAAATACTCAAGTTAATAAAGATAAAAAAAAAAAAAGTACAGAGAGTGCCCACTCTGGCGTGTCCTCACACTGGCCTGCCTATCTGGAAACTTTAGTTTCAATACCTTTTAATAGGTGAGGCAGGAATACGATAGAGGTCTCAGAATCATCAGTTATCATAGTAAAAGTCCTTTGAAGAAGGCTATTAATGAAGTGTTTGGTCCTTCAGAATATGCTTGAGGTAAAAAGAAGTTGATTTTTATATGTCCTGCCATTTGTATTTAATCACCTATGTAGCGCAATCTTATTGATTCAATGAAACTACATTCAATCCCATTGGTAATAAGGATCACATTGACTAAGTATAGGGAATATGGTTCACATAACTAAACAACAAAAGGCCACTGTCTTTATGGACATACAAAACACATCAAAATGCACATCAGTAGCTATGTATCTATTAAAATAAGTAGAATGCACACAAGGCCTCAAAAAGGGGGAAACAGTGCCAGGGGTTTTATCTGCATTACTTTTCATATTAGTTGGGTTGATTTCCAGAGGTCTGATGGAAGAATTAACAGTTAATTGGGGTTCCAAGTTGGTTAGCATCCTACCACATTGAACTTGTGTTATTTCAGACAGAAGAAATAACATAAGCATAAATAAAGGAGGATGAGCTATCATTTGTAGAGTATATCAGGTTAACCAGAGAAGAAACGCTTCCAAATTGAAAGAAATAAGACAGAAATTCCCTTGTCAAGTTAGATTTTCTTAGCCATGAATACTAGGATGGAGAGAGTTTGCTTTATATTGGCTACTCAGTGGAAGATAAATCCAGGCTTTAAAACTCATCAGAGACATGAACAAAACTGTGTGTAAGGGAAATACAGTCTGTCTGCCATGCGGAGCAGCCTAGAATAGGTGGACAGCATAAGGCAAGGTGATTAAGTTACTTAGGGGGCATTTCAATAGCACTGTGTAAGCCATGAACAGTCCAGTTTTAGGACAGACAGAATAACAGCAGCTTCCAGGTGTTTGTCAACAGGCAGACTCACAAGGTGGCTGGCTATAGGGAACCTAGATCATCAAATAGGATTTTAATGATTTGAACAACCATGAAGGAGAGCTTTAAAATGTCACTAATAATAACATAGTAATCAAAAGAATGGGGGCTCAGAGAAGAAATCTTGAGTTAAGGAACTCAAGGTACATTGTGCAAATATATCTGAATTCTGAATTCTTTAAGTCATAAATCAAGCAGATCCAAAGAATTTCTGTTATTGAACAATTTCTCATGATGGGCATCAGCTGTGAATTTGAGGATGACTGGTTCATTTTGGTGTTTGGAGTGACTGTGGGAATCCACTGTCCTCACCCAGTGGAGAGCAAACCTTTCAGTTTTGAATAAAACAAAAACAGAGGTACCGACTACTAGACCATCCAGACTTCATTTTAATTTTTACAAAAAGTTGTGGAACTATAACTTTTTGGCAGAAATGGGTGTAATGTGGGCTATGCCCAAAATTTTATTTCTTTTGGAAAAAAACCGATGCAAATGTGTTAAAGTATGTTTGGGTTAGAAGCAGGTGAGAAAGTGTCCATTACAATTGTTTAAGGATCTAAAATTACACTTGCAGCGTGACTTACGGTGAGAGTTTAAAAGTTGAAACTTCACAGGCATCAAGTTATCATGGAGGAATTTATTACTGATTAATAAAGTCAGTTACCATTGGAAGGGGTCTTGTTAGGAAAGCGAGGCCACGTTCAAAGCTCTGCTTCAGCTAGAACAATAAAATAAAAAGCTCAGCTCGTTTGACCCTGACTGAGGTGACCAGCATCCAATATGGGTGTGAATAACAAAATACGATAAAACTAAGTTTTCCTCCGAACTCCCACCTATGTATATTAAAAAGGAAATTAGACACAACTTGAAATTGCTTCAAGTTTAGGCATCAGATACAAATGCTGAAAGGCCAAGAGTCTTTTGAAAGTAAGTTATTTTTCCCTAAAAGGTGCACATTCTTTATTAGTTTTTTTTAAATAGTATGAAAAAAAACTAGGAAAAAAGTTTTGTTGGTATTCACATTTAGAACAGTGATTTGCTGGGATCTTTGGATGAATATGTGGATATAAAGTCAGCTTAGAAAGTTCCATCCTTCTACATTTATTCTTCTAGATAGCGCTCTATACCTACTCCATATGCCAATAACTCACATATGCCTGGAGTGCAATTAGTCTATCTGGATGGAGAACACAGTGCTGCAGAGGGATTCATAAAGTCTACTGATGTGTTCCTATAATAAGATGGGGTTATTTATGTCTTCCTTTAATTTCTGTATGGCCGGCAGGCAGGTTCTTAGAGGTTCCCCTAAAGACCTTTCTTCTCAGCATTTATGACTGTAAAATCTCTTTTTGAGAATGATTTAGCTACTATTAATCAGTCTAACAATTAATATAGTAAAACAATTGTGGAAAGAATTGTGTGATATGCTTTGATTTTAGTTGAGTTCCTTCTCTTAGAGTTGCCAACGGCATCATGGCAAGCTATTTTATGGGCGAGCCCAGGAGATAAAGAACTTATGTCTCTACCTGACAGTCAATGCGGAGGGTCCAAAGACTTCCAGACACCATGTGAGTGATCCTCTCTTGGTAGAACCATGAAACGACAGCAGCTACTGCCAAAACCTCAACTGTAGCCTTGAGAGAGCCTGGCTCCCTGCCTTGAGCCACAGTCATCCAGTTCAACAACGCCTAGAGCCCTGGCACACAGCAGATGCAATATAACAAGTGTGTATTGTCTCAAAATACTAAAGTTTAGGAGACTTTTTCAGAAGAATAAAAACAAATACATTTTCTTTTTTGCTAAAAACTGGTGAATAGACTAACACTAAATTGGACATAAATTTTTTGGGGGTGGAAGTCGCATGTGCTTTTGAAGTACCACATGGCTCATCTCCAGAAAAACCAAACTTCTAAGAACTGTTAGTGAAGAACGTGCTTAGTGATATAGGCCTTTATTTGATGAGATGTTCACTAGAGAGTATTCAGAATTAATGGGAATTCACTCCACACTGCTTTCTTTCTTTCTTTCTTCCTTCCTTCCTTCCTTCCTTTCTTTCTTTCTTTCTTTCTTTCTTCCTTCCTTTCTTTCTTTCTCTCTCTCTTTCTCTCTCTTTCTTTCTTTCTTTCTTTCTATCTTTCTTTCTTTCTTTCTTTCTTTCTTTCTTTCTTTCTTTCTTCCTTTCTTTCTTTCACTTTCTCCATTACTGCTACAACTACCAACTGACTATATGAATATGAGGCAATATACAGTTTGCTTAAGTTGTGTGCATTAGTTGTGTGTTTCTTTGCTTATGTGAAAAGATTATTATATCCTGGTCCACTTATCTGTCTGGTATGTTCTATTCAAGTGCACTTCTTCACGTTGCTACAGTAACACCAGACTAAGTCATTAGCTGATGGCACTGAAAGCTCAAAGCTTTGTAAATTTCATTTCTTACTGAAGTATTTAATGACATTTTTACTTTGAATCCCCATCTTAAAATATTTTCTTCAAACTGCTCATCGAATCTGTTTTGTGAACACAGGAAGTATGAGGTGATGGACCCAGAAGTCTATGGATCCCATGCGTGAAGTTACCTGAACTGTAGATTTTATGTAGTCAATAACTAATATGATAAAACACATTCATTCCTGGTTGAACAGTGACAAGGTCTCTACAACTAGAGTATACAATGAATATATAGTTAGAAATGGTACTGATTTAATTTGGGTTCTGTATTTTATGACACATAGAATCTTAATTTAAAGATTAGCTAACTAATTACTTTAAACATATTTCTCAATTTAAGAAAAAATGTTTTGGCATTTTACATGTTTTGGTGGATTGGAACTATAAAACACGGTAGTAGTCATGATTCCTTTGTCTGGGAGGCACAACAGTCCTCTGGGCATGATCAGTGTGGTATATTTCCTTTAATACACTTTAATAATACAGAGTTTGGTATGAGGAAGAAAGATAGGGGAGTGTTTTCTAAGCTTGTGTATACTTCTAATAGCCACAGGAACCGTTCAAGTTTAGTTTCACTATGAATATTTTTTGCTGTTGTTTCTCTCAAGCAAAACTTTCTGAAGTTCTTTGCTGGTTCTTGCTGTGTCTGGGCTATTTCTCCTTTGTCGCATTACAGTTTTAGATGACTAACCCTCTCTACCTTCCCTTTTCCACTTACCCTCACCCTACCTCAAATTCTACACTCTCAAAGCACAAAGTGTACCTTTCTTGCTTCTCGTCCAACTCAGCTTGATCCCAGGGCCAGACACAGAGTGAGCATTCTCAACACCTCTGTTAAAAAAATGAACGGGGAAGACATGCCCTTCTTCCTTTTGTGTATCAGGGTCTTCAGAAAGACAGATTTTATGTAAAGTGATTTAATCTAGTTACTAGGCCATCCATTCAATGGTAGAAATATGGAGTATAAGTATGTCCAATACAGTTAGAGGAAATGTAACAGCTACAGAAAACCGATGATGAATGCCCAGTTCATAAAAATCTTGCCATCTTGCTAGCAACTCTATAGCTAATTGAAAACAGGGTTCCTGTCAAGCATTGCTATGACCAAACAAACACTTATGCTGCCCATTAGTGAGAGAGCCCTCCGCTACCTTCTTAACCAAAGCCTTGCAATGAATTTTCCATTTGCACGCCTTTCATTTTCTTTTGGTATAAAGTTCCAGCAAATACACAAAACCTCTTTGGAGCACAAAATAAATAAGTAAATGAAATTTATGTAGAAATTTATTTAATCCTAAATGATGAGAGACAAAAAAGCCTTTCACCTAACTCAAACCACATAAAGGACTTTCAAAAACAGCTGAGCATTCCTGGGCTATGTTTCTTCTACACATCCCACTAGTCAGAAAAGAAAGTGCCTCTTCCCAAGGGTGAAATCTCTCGTGTTGGACAACTCTTCCATGTCTTGGGAATCTCATTTCCTAAGGTCCTGCCAGTGACCTTCTGTTAAAATAAAATTAGTTCTTGTGAGAGTCTGGCCAGGTAAAGTTTGGTCTGGAAGTCTGAGAAGGGTGATCCTGGATAGTCCTGTCATCTTGGAGTCAGAAGATGTTTGGTCCTCTGGTGACTGGTCTGGGGATGTAAAATCGTTAGATGAAGCTTCACTGCATAAGCCATAATTCTAAGTCACATGTGCATTTTTTTTCATCTAAAAGAGGGAATTTGGCTTCAGGGAGGCTGGGAACAGTGGTGAACCCTTCCAGGGTGTTTGTATGTCCCATGACAGAGCTATTTATATCCAGTAGGGTGCTTTGAGCTGTGCCCAATTACCAATTCCCCACCTATACCCAAGCCCCATCTCAAATGAAGCAACTTCTCAAACACACACACACACACACACAGACACAGACACAGACACACACACAGAGACAGACACACACACACACACACACACAGACACACACACAGACACACACACAGACACAGACACACACACAGACACACACACAGACACAGACACACACACACACACACACACACACACACACACACACACACACACACACACACACACACACACACACACATCTATGGGCTAGCCCTCTTAGCCCTCTTTCCCTGAACAGTCAGTGTTTTATAAGGCAGCCCAGAGTCCTTTTGGCTTTTCTATTAGAACAGATAAACACTGTTGACTAAAGCTGGCACTTTTCTCCAAGGAAAAGAAAAGGTTAAAGCAAAAGTCATAAAGTTTTTGTAAGTCTTTATTTAAGACACAACACCTGACAACAAGTCTTTCCAAACCCTAGTTCTGAGCAATGTACCTTTACCAGGTCCTGGGCTCCAGCCTTCCCTTCACAGGGAGAATGAAAATTTAAAGGGAGGAGAGAGGGTAACCAAGATAAGAAACAAAGAGAATGAAAGAGTTGACTGAACAGACGCTGACTTTTGTTATCTCATATGTGTTGGAAGGGAGAATTTCATGTCATCTTTGGGTCCTCAAGGCAAAGCAGTGATGCCACATTTGCAGATACTGTATTCCACATCCTCAGGCAGTCATCCAGGATTCAGGAAGGATGGTTCAGACTCCCGGGAAACATCAGAGGACAGTAGTCTTGTTTCCTTACAAATGTGTGTCCGGCCTATGGTAAAAACTTTCCAGATCCAGCCCAGTTGCATCTAGAACCACTGTGGTAATAAACAGATCTCCTAAGTAGTTTTTAGCTATTTCTGGAGTAGTGTGAGATGCTAGGCCATCTTCAATAAGGCTTGTGTTTTCACAAGACTTCTGTCACTCCGGTGGATTTGGTATCAGGCTGTTCTCACCTTACTACTTATTTTAGGTCTCAGTCTAGAAAGAGCTCCCGGGAAGTCCACTGAAATGTCCTGTTGAAAAACCTTATGATGAAGGAGATCTTACACTGTGGCTTAAGTAGAAATTATTTCTTCTTCTGCTGCTGCTGCTAATACCATCAATTTTGTCCCAACTTTAAATGAATATGATTTATCCTCACAGCTAAGGTTGGTTTTCTCATCTGTTTTAACGCATTGGAAAAAGAGGCCCCAAGGAATTAAACGGTAACTTGCCAAAAGTATTAACTGACTAGCAAGAGAGTGAATCAAAATTTGAATCCTGCCCTTTCCATGCAGAAAATGAATGTTAATTATTTTTGTAAAGTCACAAATGATTTGCTATGTGAGTTATTAAGCACCAATCGGGTTTGGATAATTAAAAACCCATTTAGAATTTTGAAATTAATCTTTTAAATAAATGAAAAAGATTAAAAGAAATAAATATTTTATATGATGCTTATAATATAACTTATTAAAATATTCTTTCATGTAGTGCTGGGGAATGAACATTAACTTATAGCTATTAGGCCACAGCCTTCAGGAACCTGAGCTAAGTTCGAGCCCCATCTAACTCTTTTTCAGTGTTAGGGCTATCAGGTTATATTTTAACATTGGGTTCAAATAACAAAATTATCTCCTGGTCTTATTTATAAAGTTTCCTTTATTCATTATTTTGTCTCCTAGTAAAAGGAGATAGGAAATAGAAGAATCTGTAAAATAAATTCAATGAAAACCATGGGAAAAACAAGGAAGACAGAAAATGGGAAATACCAAAGCAGTTTCTGGTATTCTTTTAATAAATTATTCTTATTAATTCATTAAGAATTTATTTTGTACATTCATGAGATGTATATTTTTATCCTATTTTAACTCTTCCTCCATCCTCTAACTCCTTCTAGGTCTATTTTTTCTCCACTCCTTCCCAACTTTAGGTCTATTTTTTGTTTTTCATGATCCACTGCTGCCACACACTTATCTATATAGGGTCACCCACTGCATAGTGGTCAGTATACCAGAGGCCACACCCATACAGTTAGCAACTCTTCTCCCAACAGCATCAACCCTCACTAACTCTTTGACTAGCTGTAAGTGCTCGTAAGCCCTTCCCTCCAGGAATGGTGGCTGGCTTGAGCTTGTGCAAGTCTCCAGGGAACCAGAACGGCTCTGAGTATATATAATTAACAGTCCTGTTTCATCTAGAAGACACTGCCTGTCCTGATCCCCTTAGGCTTCTGGTTCGTGCAGTCTTTCTTCTCCCTATCCTTGATCATCCTGAGCCTTCGCTTGAGGAGGGGTGTCTGTTATTTTTAATTGTGAACAGCTTACCTCCTTGATAAGGTAACATATAAAAGAAGAGATTAAGAGGTGAGTCAAGTGGATATCTGACAGCAAAGCATTCTAGGCAACTGTATATTGTAAAGGTGTTAATCTAGGTCTACCTAGATTTGTTTTAGAAATAGCAAGGAGGAATGGTTGCTTGGGGTAGGTGGAGAACAACTTAAGAGTTGGGAGCAAAAGAGGAGATAGGATGGAAGATTTGATCAGTCATGGGTTAGAGAGATAGCAGAGAGGCAGAAACTATGGGGCCTGGGTGGTGATGCTTCCGACAAGAGGTTTGATTTTCACAGTTCAACTTCACAATGGACTGGAGGACATACTTTTGAACAGAAGAAAGCACAATCAGAGATAGGTTTTGAAAAGTATCAGTCAGGCATTCTGTGCCAAAGGCAGTATGGAAGCAAGGGCAGAACAAATGAAGCAGCATGGACACCTAGCAGGATGCTGGTTGAAATCAAGATTTGAACCAATGTAGAGAACCCACGTGCAGCCATGGCAGAATTTGCTCACGAGCTGAGAAATGTGAGAGATTGGGAGGAATCAAGATGTCTCTCCACCTTCCCTGCTAACAAGCAAAACAGTGAGGTTTGTAAGTGAAGGGGAGAAGGTTGCATGTTACAACGGACTCTAAGAAATCTTAGGTGTTTTCATCGAGCCTGATGAGTTTGAGGTGTATATTAACTCTTCAGGGGCTATGTAAAAAAGTGAAATAGACATTTAAATCTTGAACTCATGTGACAGTTCAACAACATAAATATAAATTCAGGGGTACTCGAAACCATGAAACAGGAAGTAAATAAAGCATGTTACAGACAGGGTTCAAGAACTAGCCGGATTCATTTACGTGACAACGGAGAAGTACTTAGCCAGTGAGACCAACCTCCACAAGGAACACCCAATGAAGAACAGAGGAGAGTGGCCCTGATGGTCCAGGAAGGACATGGGAAATAGATGACAGTATCAAGATGGGTTAATGAATCCAGGTCAGGCAGCCTCATCGCTGATACATGGTGGTACCTTCATCAGCCCATCAGAGCATTCCTGTGAGAATTGCTTTCAATAACCAAGCCATTCCAGAAAGCTACACATCTCAGCTTTTCCTTTCTAGTATGCAAAATGAAAGTCCACCGAAACAAAAAGGAGAGCATAAGTGAAAAACAGAGCAAGAACATAAATGTTAAATAATAAAAATTTCAGGTATAAAATAAGGGCTATTTATTTTCTGTGACCTCTTCACCTGACTCAGTTTCTCTGTAGGTAGGAGAGGTGTGACGAATTAATCCCGAGGCAGCTCCCTTCTCGATTTCTTGATGAAACAAAGTGAAGAAGGTGTTGCTAAAATGTAAAGTTCTTGGGGGTTCCTTTTGCTGGTTTTCTTCTAAGTGAACATTGGAGTCACTCACGAACGGCAGCATTGAGCCCACAGAGAGCATTTCATAAGCATCTAACGCTTTCACTTGCTTAACAAGGACCACCATGGAGCTGAACAAAACTACTTGTTATTTCTGTAAATTTAAAACAGGCATTTCCCCGCATCTAGTTCAGTCACATTTCTCACAAAGAGTATTTGTAGAAGCACAGGCCAAACACAGAAGTGGCACTGCCTGTGATTCACGCCAAGGGCTTTTAGGAGTCCTACAATAATAGTCACAGCTTTTTATTGTATGTTTTCTCCCTTAAGATTAGAATGTAGTGAGCATGCCATTTCCAACACCACTGTTAGGCAAAAACGGGATGGGGATGTTTATTTTTGGTAATCCCTCTCCCTCTCCCTCTCTCTCTCTTTCTCTCTCTCTCTCTCTCTCTCTCTCTCTCTCTCTCTCTCTCTCACACACACACACACACACACACACACACACACACCTGGATCTTTTTCATAGATAAAAAAGCTCTACCTCATAGATCCATCCTCTGTTATTTAATAAGTGTTTCCATGGGGCTCACAGTGTGTTCAGCAGGGTACCAGGCATTGAAACCTCAGTGTCAAATGAGACATTTGCTTCTCTTTTCATAGATTCTGGTGAAAGGAGTTGAATGCAGGAAAGCCTTCAGAGATCGGTCAGGCCAGCCACACTATGGGTTACATCTGATCATGTGACACTTTTTGTGAGAACATGGCTTCCTTTATATTGCACACCTCTCCCAAGACTCTATGATTTTAACGTACTGTTTTTTTTTAAATCAGTGTACATTCCTATTAAGCCTTTTTTGCCTGCTTTATAATAAATGTACTTGTGAATATTTGCCCTTCATAGATAAGAGCATCATTCAATGAATAATAATAGATAATTTAAATATCGAAGTCCCAGAATGAATTATTGGGAGCAAGTCAGAGTTTGTCACTCAGGCTGCTCCAGGCCTAGCTCTACTTGGAGCTTCTTTATTTCCTACACAGAGTTCTCGGTCTAATTCTGCCTTTTGGGCTCCTATGTTTTTTTCCATCTCATGGCACAGACAAGGCTGTTGAAGGCTCCCTGATGAGCTGTTTCTCTGTACTCTTTTTGGCCCAGTCTTCATTCAGTCAGGTCCCCCTCTCAGCACTTGTCAGCCATTCCTTTTAGCCCCACCATTCCCCTCCTTTGATGGATCAAGCTTTCTGGATTTCGCCCCTTCTGCAGGCTGTGTCTTCCAGTGCACACATGCCTTTTTGAGTTTTGAGTTCTTTTTCTTTTTCATTTTTTCTTTTACTGAAAGGTGACACGTTGTCTAGCATTTCAAAGAATGAGAGCCTAAATAAAAGCAATTTCTTGTGTCTTAAAAACTCCCTCTGGCGCTAAGCAACACTGGTTTGCCACTTTTCCAAAGAGAATGTGAGACCTAGATCATTAGTTTACAAACTTTATGAGTCTCAGAAAATGTCTTATGGGCTGCTTTTCATGTCTTGGACTCTAAACCCTCATTGTACGATTGGGACAGTGTTGGCTGCTGGTGAGGCAGACACAGAGCAAACATAGCTCAAATGGCCATATTATTTTTCTTTCAAGGAACCCTTAGGATAGCATTAGTCATAACAGAGAGACAGGAAGGAAGGGTAACACTGATTGCCAGGAAATGCACAAACTTTGACACCTGAGATCCCATCTTAACTTGCTAGGAGAAAGATAACAAGATGGTCTTTAGACAGAGCTGACGAAAGCAAGCAAACGTGGGAGAGGACATGGTGGGAGTAATCTCTGTCTGTCCCAACTGGCAGCCTTGGGCAGTCTCATGAAGTAAGTCATTAGCATTCTGGGATATGTCTTGCCATTGTGAATTCTCCGGGGACCTCAGAAATATACACAGCGATAGCATTTGCTTTGGGTTGTCTTTTCAAGTAAATCAGGAGAAAACCTACATGCCTACTATAGGCTCTGGGGAAATATTCAGTCACTTACCCTTGAAAATCAGCTCACTAGTATAAGGATTGTAAGGTACCATTTCATAAAACCTAATTTGATTAATTTCTTATGTAATATCAAAAACAGGTGACCTGAAAGAATCTGTTTCTATCATCCATGTTAATCTCTTTACTGCACAAATGAGGATACTAAAGCTTACAAAGAGATGAAAACATAATGCCTTTTCCTTTGTCCTCCACAACCCCCATTTTCCAGCCCACAGCTCTACCTGTATTCTAGGAGCCCTGCTGGCACCAGGGACATCCAGGGGAGATTTCTTCTCTCTAGCCCCCTACCTCCTTGGGCCTCCCTGGGGCAAGGTCAGCAGGTGTCAGCTGTGCCCTGTCCCATGTACCCTCCATTTAGATGCACAGCTCTGCCTGCATTCCAGGAGGCCTGCTGGAACCAGAGACAACAGGTAAGACTCCTTCTCTCAAAGTCCCCTGCTTTCCCAGTGCCCCTGAGACCTGCTGGCACCAAGGACAGCCAGGCAACACCCCACCACCACCACCAAATTCTGCCTGCCACTTCCTCCTAAAGCACACCCAACAGGTAAACTTCTCCGGTTCCCCTGAACTCCATTTTTAGGCCCACAGCTCTGCCCGAATTCCTGGAAGTCTGCCTGCACTAGGGACTAGCAGAGGGCTCAAGGACAGCATAAGAATAAAATGTACAAGATCCAGGGCGATTGTGGAACTACCAGAGCCTAGCTATCCCACTAGAGCAAGCCTTGGATATCTTAACCTGAAGCACCAGAAGATAACCTTAAATCCAATATTGTGAAAATGATAGAGGTCTTTTAAAAGGAAATGGATGCATCCCATGGCTTTCTCAGTGTACTTTCTTACAGAACCCAGGGCTACTATTCCAGGGTGGTTTGTCTACAACTCAGTCTTAGGGATGCGTTTTCTCATTTGAGGTTCCTTCCTCTTTGATGACTCTGGCTTGTGTCAAACTGTCTTAAATTAGCCAAAGCATCATAATACACACAGATAAGAGTGGTTCTCACCTCACTGAAAAGAGCTACTTTGTACAACAGCTATTAAATAGATCCACGTTAAGGGAAATTATAGTGAAGTGACTATGTGATGCCTGCCCCAATAGTACAACACCTATACCCAACGTTCAGAAAGCATTATGAAGAGGGGAATGGAAAGATTGTGAGTCAGAGGACGGGGATGACTGCTAGTAGATGTATCTTCTGGACAGGCAGGGATGCTGTACCTGTCAAATCTCAAGAATGTGGTGGTCTAAACAAGACTTGCATAGTGAACGTATAAGTCGACATGCCAATGTGGATGGGGCATATTTTACAAGATCATACCTCTAGATAGAGTTCCAATCAATCAATAGCTGCCTAGAGAAGGAGAATCAGTTTTCTCCAAGGTTAAGCCTCCTGAGAGATTATTCAATTCTTAGTGGTCAGCACTAAATACATACACATAAGAGCCTATTAGGACAATGGTATATATACATATATGTGTATATATTTATACACACACACACACACACACACACACACACACACACACACACGTGTATTCTCATGCCTCATTGAAAAATATTCTATTTGCAGCAGACAGAGACCATTCCAGAAAACTACAATCTATCAGAATGCAGAGATGCGGAACCTAGTTCCAGTTGATACGTCTACAATACAACTCTTGAACCTAAGACTCAGGGAACATTGCAGAAGACTGACTTAGTTAAGGTTTTATGGCTGTGAACATACACTATGATCAAGGCTACTCGTATAAGGACAACATTTAATAGCGGCTGGCTTACAGATTGGCTGGCTTACAGATTCAGAGAGAGGTTCAGTCCATTATCCTCGAGGCAGGAGCATGGCAGCATTCAGGCAGGCATGGCACCCAGGGAGCTGAGAGTTCTACATCTTGTTCCGAAGTCAAACAGGAGATGACTGACTTCCAGATAGCTAGGATAAGGGTCTTAAAGCCCAGGCCCAGAGTGACACATTCTTTCAACAAGGTCATTCTTACTCCAACAGGGCCACACCTCCAAATAGTGACACTCCCTGGGCCAAGCATAGTCAAGCCACCTCAATGTCTTAGTCATTGTTCTACTGCTGTGAAAAAATGCTGTGGCTACTCTTACAAAAGAAGCATTTAATCGGGGCTTGCTTACACTTTCAGAGGTTTAGTCCATTATTTCAATGGCAAGTAGCCTGACAGTGTGCAGATGGACATTATGCGGGAGAAGTTGAGAGTTCTACATCTGGATCTTCAGACAGCAGGAAGAGAGAAGAGCCACTTGGCCTGGCTTCGTCTTCTAAACCCCAAAACCCACCCCCACAGGAACACATTTCTTCGAACTAGACCACACCTATTCCAGAGGGGCCACACCTCCTAATTCCTATGAAGTAGATCCACTTCTTCACAACCAAGCATTCAAATATATGAGCCTATAAGGGCCATTCTTATTCAAATTATCATATCCCACTGCTCTGACCACCATAGGTTTGTAGCCCTATTAAAATGTAAAACTTCAAAATGTAGTCCTATTAAAATGTTGAACTTCAAAAATCACCATAGTCTATAATAGCTTCAACACTGTTTAAAAGTCCAAAGTTAAAAGTCTCTTCTGAAACTCAAGGTACTGTCTTAACCGTGACCTCTGTAAAGTCAAAGTAAGTAGATCACATAGTTCAACATACAATTTTACAGAATGTACACTGGCACTCTAAAATGGAGGGAATGTAATGAGGAAACACGGAACCAAAGCAAGACCTGAAACCAGCAGGGCCGACTCCAAACTCTACTTCTTCAGATCTGATGCCAAAATGCTCTTCAGATCTCCAAGTCTTTTCAGCTTTGATGACTGCAATACACTTCTCCCTCTTGGGCTGATCCCATACCCAGTCTGCAGCGTCCCTTAGCAGATATACAATGATTCTGGCATCTCCAACATCTTGGGGTCTTCCAGGCAATCCAGGCTTCACCTTCTCAGTTCACACAATGGTCCCTCTGGGCCTCCATGTAGGGACACCCCTGACACATGCCTGGCCTCAGTGGCTTCCCTTAGTCACAGAAGGAGATTCCATAACCACTTGTATCCTGGACTCTAAAGCCAGAACCATGTAGTCAAAGGTGCCAAGTTCTGCTGCTGGCTAGGACTGGAACTTGGCCTTCCCATTCAAATACATTTTCATCAGCTTCCTGTTTTCAATGGTTTCATTCATTGCTTAAACTTTTCTTTAATTCCTTGTCACAAGTTGGAAGCTTAGCTGGGTGGGGTCTTGCCCTGAGGTCACCACTCCCTTTATTCCACTTAGCCTCAAGCTTAAACTTTTTATCTCCTTAAACTCCTGAAAGTGCTTCTTTAGGCTTCCTGGTGGTCCTTCTCTCATCAAATTGTACATTTCTGTGTTTTCCCTTGCTCAGCTTATTCCTTTCTCATTATAGATCTGCATAAGGCTGGCGACTGATAACCAAATGACACAGAGATAGACTGCGTTCAATATCCTTGGCCAGTGCTGTTAATCCAAAACTCTTGAATTTAGCCTCAGGCAAATTTTACGAGAAGGGCAAAAAGCAGCGACATTCTTTGTCAAATCTCACAAGAATAGTCTCTAGGCTACATACTAATACTCTTCCCCTCTGAAACTTCGTGAACTGGGACCCCACAGTTGGAATCACCCACAACATCTGTGTCTTCCATAGGTCTTTTAGGATGGCCCATTAAGCCCCGCTTAAAGTATCCAATCACTATGATAGTCCAAAGTCCCAAATGCATTCCATCGTACTCCAAACATAAGCATGGCCCAGCCTATCACAGCAATACCCCAGTCCCAGCTACCAAATTCTTAGTCATTGTTCTATTCCTGTGAAGAGACACCATGATCTCAGCAACTCTTATGGGAAAGCATTTACTTGGGCCTGGCTCACAGTTTCAGAGGTTTAGGCCACTGTTGTCATAGCAGGCATCATGGCAGCATGCAAGTAGACATGTGCCGGAGAGGTTGCGACTACATCTGAGTCTGCAGACAGCAGGAAGAGAGAGGAATCAATGGACCTGGCTGATCTTCTGAAACTCCAAAGTCCACTTCCTCCAACAAGTCCACAGCTACTTCAACTAGGTCACACCTCCTAATCGCTATCAAGTAGAGCCACTCCCTAATGACCAAGCACTCAAGCATTTGAGCCTTTAGGGACCATTTCTACTCAAACCATCACAGGAAGAAAGATCATTAGAACCAGAAGATCAGGGACTTTGCTATTATTTCTTAGTAATATTGACAGATACATTCATAAAGTCTTCTCAACATGAGTGACAAAAATTCATGTGTTCACACAGAAACACAAACAAAAGCAACAAGACAATACCATTTAATCATGTTGGCAGAACTAAGAAGGGTGAAGAAATAACCAGTATTGGCAAAAACCTTGGGAAAGAAGTTCATGAATACTGGTATAATAGCGAGTATCATAAGATCTTTGGAGTGGAAATAGTTTCAAAGTTCTTCAGAGTATTTTGGAGTATTTACTCCAAGTAAAGATGTCCTAATGAAGGTCCTCATCCTTAGATATAGAACCCTAGATAGCTCTAGAGAATATATATATATATATATATATATATATATATATATATATATATGAAGAAATAAGAAGGATGGCTGATATAATATTATTGGAACTGAAATAGCTGAAGTGGCCACAAATGAAGAAATATGAATTCTGTAGGAGCATTCAGTGATTAAAATCCTTACAGAAAAATCCACATTTCCCCAAATAACAAAAATATCCATGCTTAGGCTTAAACACTCGAAATACATATGCTCGAATCAAAAAAGACCAGGCTTGTCAGGACTGATGACAAGCTGTTACTACAGCCCCTCCATATTTTTGCCCATATTTCTGCTCAACCATCCCCATTGTGGGGTGTTACCTCAACTGCCTGTGCTCTTTTCTAGGTGCCCCATTTACATACAATAGATTACATCAGGACATGGAGCTCTTTCTTTGTATTTTGAGAGGAATTATGTCATGTGGCCCTATATAGTCCACTCGCTGAGAAAGTAATAAAGTTATGAAGATTTTAAAAATTATTCCAAATCTGGACATGGAGATAAATCCTCCTGCCTAAGAATGGAACCTTCAACAAAATAGTTTCACTAACAAGGAATAGAAAAGAAGCAGTTTATAGCCAGACAACCTGGAGATCAAGGGACAATAAAAATACAAGATATAGAAATGGAATTGTCAGAATGTATCCTTGTGAACAGGTTTAAAGTATCAGGTACAATGTTGAAGCATATAGGTCAAAATCCCTGGGATGTAATGGGAGTCCTAAGTTTCTAGCCTGTATTCTTTTGCATTGCTGTGCCCATCTTTGGCCTTAAGATTTTCTTAAGCAAATGTGTAACTAAGGGGGAACAAGACGTGAAGGGAGGCACAAGCAACAGCCACGCATTTTATTTCTTTTAATAAAGCAACAAATAGGGCAATATGTTAACATTTGTTAACTCCAGGAGGCAAATGAAATCCATCATTTTAAACAAAAAAACAGTTCTGGAGCTGAAGCCCAGAGTACAGTTTGTTGTGTTCAAATTCCTGTGTGTTGATTATCTGGCTTTTTGTAAAAAGGAAAACAGTATTTCAAAGTAGAAAATTGGTACATTTTAACCCAAAGCAAATATATTTACCTTGGCAGAGCTGCGGGTGATTTATGAATGATGATTAAAATGATCAAAATGTTACCATTTCATTGTTACAATTCCAAAAGGGCCATTCCCAGCACGAATTCCCAGACAAATGCGAATGTGGTTTTTGGCTGTTTTTTTAATTGCTGGTTTGTTTTGTGTTATTCATTCATGTAAATCACTGGGGAACAGGTAAGCTCTGTTTCCTTTGGAAATAAATTCCATTCATGTACACACCCTAAAAGGTTATATGTGGGCAGATCTTCTGTTTCAGCCTTGGGAAACAGATTCTCCAACACAGTTCTTATGTTTTCTTTGTGTGTGTGTGTGTGTGTGTGTGTGTGTATGTATGTATGTATATATATATGTATGTATGATTTGTATTTGAATATTTTAATTTCCCTTGAAAAACTGTCATGGAGAGTAACACTGCCACCGTGATTGAACCTAAGGCCTCAAACATGCTCAACTAAGCACACGCCTGTTATTTCTTTGTCTTCTTTAGACTAACTCTACAGTGAGAGAGTCTGTATAAATGAAGAGATTAAAATGCCTTTGAACCCCAGTGACCTCTGCTTTTTTTTTTTTTTTTTTGCCAATAGGGACCATAATAAGAAAAATAGCTTGTAGGTCTCCAAGTCTCCTTACTGTTTAGAATATGACACATGCCTTCAAAAGTTCACTAGCTGCTTGTTTTCTGTCCTCGATATTCTGAAATCCAAACCAAAGTAGTTTCAAGGAGCCGTAGGCAGTTGGTTACTCCCTGTTTTACATTTCAGAACACTGGCATCTAGGTACCCTTTGCTATTGGAAGCATTGTGGTTGGAGAGAGTGGGAGGAGAGCCCAGTACAGCCTCCCTCAGCCTTCTCCTTTTCCTACTGCCCATCAGTCCCTTGACCAGAAGCAAATCCTGAGTTGTTTACTAGAGTGGAAGCCCGGATTTGGTGTGGTCTAAACTAAGAGGGTTTCTTCTTTTCTTTTGGGGGTGGGGATGTTCTTCTTTTTGTTCCTGTTTTTCCCGCTCTTCAGAACCTCTGCCCCAAATAAGGAAAAACTATTCTAGACTACTCCATCTGAACCTATAGGTAGACAAACCTTATCATAAAAATGTTCTGATATCCTTAGTATTGTCTAAACATCAGATTAAGGTGAAAGTTACTTCTGAGTTCTACTGTAAGATTCTCAATTGCACCCTCTCAAAAGTAACACCATTGTTTTTATCCTCGAGTCTCATAATCACAGAGTAAGCATCACTTCTGCTTGTTGCTGTGAAGTTGTTTGTAAATGTTAAGCAATAGGTTTGCATATGTAATCTCCAGGCAGTACTGTAGTATAGAGGTTCTCAAAGAGATTTAGGAATGGGTGTAATGTAACTGAGAGAGGAGAATAATATTAGGGGTTGTTCAGGAGCCAAGAGGAATAGGATATTCTCCCTTATTTCACCGTAGACTCACCTTAAGTAAACCTGTTAGCCACTAAGTGCTTACTCCTGTTAGCACCAAACTTTTATGCCTATCCGTTCAGCATTTTAGTGACTATCTACAGCTACATTTCCCTAAATGTGTAGAATCTGATCAACTTCTTTTTTTTTTTTTTTTTGAAGGATTGGTTCTTTTATTTATTTATTTTTTTCCATCTGTATTAACTTGAGTATTTCTTATTTACATTTCGATTGTTATTCCCCTTCCCGGTTTCCAGGGCCAACATCCCCCTAATCCCTCCCCCTCCCCTTCTATATGGGTGTTCCCCTCCCCCATCCTCCCCTCTCTGATCAACTTCTAAACAGAATCAGGCTGAGATTTCATTTGAAAGGGTGTATATGCGATTCATCATTTTTTGCTTATGGGAAGATGAAGTGTGAACATATTGTGTCTGGATCCCTCCTCTTAAAGGCTCAAAGAACGTTTATATGTAAACTTTTATCTTTATGCAACTCCTATACTAGAAGTCAAGATTGGATTTTAATTATTTCCTCATGTTCCACGCAGATGATACACTATTATTTTATGGTAAGTGAAGACTTCAAAGTATTCACTCAAAGTAAAATAGAGAAAATAACTGTTTCTTTTCCTAAAGACACCCATTGCCATCAGGTTTTGGCAGGCCTGTGCCTGACCTTTTGTTCTTTCTATTATCTAAATACTTATTTGGCTCTTAGAACTAAGCCATGTATGCTTGGAATTATTACTAAGTGTAACCATCACAGCCTCACAGCACTTTACAACCCAGAAAAGGGAAAGTGTGGTGCATCTGCTATTTCTCAAGCTACCTTCTTATCGACAGCGTGGACCAGTGTCTTCAGTCTCAGAAGCATGCAGATCCGCCATGCTGTATGAATGAGTTGGCTAACTGTTATCTCTATTACCGAAGATTATGATAGGTCACAATGCTATGATATGATATCAATATAGTAAAAATAGACCAGAAAGGATGGTTTCTTTTCTATCCAGATCATACTGTACTGTCTTTACTGGATTTACTCCTCAACTGGAAAAGCCTAGATTTCTAGCAGTTCTCAAAAGAAAAACCAAAAGTCAAGAGGCATTTTTTTTAATAAAATTTGAAATCATATGAATCATTTTTCCACATTCTTGTTTGAGTTTATAAGAATATTGGCATACTATAATCTCTAACTGGCTAACTACTTTTAGCTAGCAAGTTTTAATTGGCTATTATTTGTGTCTTTAAGAAAAGGGCAAATTACATATTGTTGAGGTTTGCAACAAATAGAAGGATTCTCAAATCTAGAGTCTGTAGTAGCCTCCAGTGGACTCCTGTCCACGAATAGTTTGGTATCCTTCGGGTACAGGAATCAGAGTCCTCCACTCCAGAATTCCTGCTTCATTTGGCTACATCTCTTACCCAGAAATCCCAGAGAGGCTGCCTAAAAAGTTTCATGAATCTCAAAATTGTATATTAAAAACCCGAAAAGTGAGTAAATGCCACACTTACCAGCCACCTGTTTAGAGCTATGTAAAAGCTGTGCCAGGCTGTGATGGGCAACCCCACAGCATTTGTCAGATAGTCATTTATAAATGCAAATAAAATGCCAGGTTAAGAGCTTTCATGAGAAGAGGGTGCATAACATCATTTACTCAGGGACTTGACCTCATCAGGGAATCCATTAAATGTTTGTCCAAAGAAGATAAATGTAAGCTAGTCAAGGATGGGGAAAGAGGTTCCATTAATACATTGGGTTGCTAAGTATTAAGGTCTGAAGAAGGCCTCTTAGTGACAACACTGGAGAGAATGTGGAAAATGTGGGAAGTCCCTCCACAAAGGGTCCCACCAGGAGAATTTTTACTCTACCTTTAAGGCACAGCAAAATGAGAATTCATTATGAAAAGGTGAGACAATGTGTATTCCGTGATTCACTTGTAGGATGTTGAGAGAGAGAGAGAGAGAGAGAGAGAGAGAGAGAGTGTGTGTGTGTATTAATTTGTATCCACATGTATATAAATATATGAAGGATCTATGTGTGTGAAGTTCGACCTTAAGTGACATTTCTCGAAGATATTTTATTTTTTCTGGCAGATTCTCTCACTAGAAGTTGGAGCCTGCAGACTGTGATGGTTTAAAAGAGAACAGTTTCCATAGATTCACACTTTTGAATTCTAGGCCCTCAGTGAGTGGAACTGTTTGGAAGTGTTGGAGGTGTGGCCTTCTTGGAGGAGATTTTCCACTGGGGACAGGCTTTGAGGTTTCAAGAGCCTATGGCATTCTCTCTCTCTCTCTCTCTCTCTCTCTCTCTCTCTCTCTCTTTCTCTCTCTCTCTCTCTTGTCTCTTTGTATCTGTATGTCTGTCTCTTTCTCTCTCTCCCTTGTACCCGTGTCTCAAGATATAAGCTCTTGACTACTGCTCTAGAGCCATACCTGCTTGCCTGCTGCCCTGCTCCCAGATGTGGTAGTTATGGCCTCTAATACTCTGTGACTGTAAGTCCTAGATTAAATATTTTATTTCATAAAATTGGTCATGTGTGTTACTATGGCAATAGAAAAGTAACTAAGACACTGGCTAGAAAGCCCCAGAAATTCCATCGTTACTATTTCTTCAGCATGGAGATTACAAGCACACATTGGGGGTGGGTAGGTGTTATCTGTGGCTAGAGATTGAACTCATACTGTCACAGCATGCACTTTATTAGCTGAGCTATCTTCGTACCCTATCTTGTTGAATTTTTAATAAATTACTTGACTGTGAATAGATTAAAAGGAGAGGGGGAAAAAAAGATCAAGTCTACTCCAGAGTCCAAATATCATGGTTAGAATTCCCATAGAGGTTGTGAAACAAGAAGTAAATAGATTCAAGAGATGTTTAGGAATCCGCCTTACACTGTGATAAGCTCGGATATCCTGGTCTCTGCATGTCTTCTCATTTCTCTCAGATCATTAAAATTCTCTTGGTTTCTAAGACTCCACCAAAGAACTCCCTCAGACTCATAGTTGGATCCCACGTGACCTGACTTGTCTCTTTTTGCCTATGGTTTGTGCTTTATGTTCTCTAAACGAGCTGCTTTCCAATCTCTTAAAAGAATTCTGTCTGAAGTACAGCGTAAGCATAACCCACGGCCTGCCACACAACCGTTAGTACAATCCTATCAGGGACAAAATGCAACCTCTTTCCATGACAGCTCCGGGCTCCCTGGCTTAGTACTTAGAGATTAGGAAGCGGCATTTGAAATGTGAAGACACAGCGGATGTTTAAGCTTTTGTCATTTCCTGCTTACCAGGGCCACCGAGTAACCCATGTCTCCTAAGGTACAGATGAATTAGCTGCATCTCCCAGTGTTTTGTGTTACTACTTGTAACCAGTGTTTAGTTCATGTTCATGGCACGAATGAATGAACGAGGCCAACAGAGGTAAGAAGCCACTTCTTACTCAGAGTTAAAAACAAAGCAAAATTGAAGAGTAGTTGCACTCCTAAATTCAGGCAAACAATTTATCAGAAAAGAAAAAGTAAATATCTGGTTGAAAGTAGAATGGCAGGACAGAAGGAAGCTGGGCGGGTTGGAGGGGAGCGAGTGCAAGAGAGATTTCGGTGAGGAGGTAGCATGGGCAGAATGAGCTGATTCTTATTCTGGCGCAGACACCGAGAGTGGATGGAATTGGCCTTTAATCTGATGGAAACAGTGTGACTGTGTTCGCCCCAGCTGGGCTTAATCCACCTCCGCAGGCTGCTGGGACTGCCCGGGGTTTCTTGAAGTTTAAGCTTCTGGATTGAAAAATCAGTCTAGACGTTTTATTCTCAGACTTTCCAGAGGAAACTCAGATTGGTAACCCTACCAGCGTGTCAAATTGAAAACCTGCGTTGTTCTCACCCTACGACAGCCATTTAGGCCATGTTCAATAGAATTCAAAGGAATAGGGAAACTCTTTCCACTCTGTGAGAAAGTAAATGTTTCCTTAAACTCCATTATGTGAATCACATAAAAGAGGGAAACTCTTTATCTGCTTGTTTAAATGTTGACATAGAAACAGGGGACACGCAATGTGAGAGTTTTCATCTCTGCTTCTTGTCGTTTCTAATCATGGTTTCATGTTAAAGCCAAAAATCTTGAGTACTGGAGAAAAACATGGTTAGGAGAAAAAAGCCAAAGATAAACAGATTTGCATTTGAATTATACATATGCGATCAGGAGAAAGCCCCCCAATCTGCATGCTCACTCTATTATGAAAGCAACACTTGTATAAATGATCTATTTCTATGTAGAGTACTCACTGATATCACTTACAATGCACATTTGAAAAATGTAGTACACTTTGTAATGCATTTTTTAAACAAAGAGAGATATTAAAGGCTCTACTTGGATTTTGCACTATCTTGAAAAGTATTTTACAACTCCATGTAAATTATGGTGTATAGCAAGCTAGCTACCTAAGAGTTATCAGTTGATCAGTTGTCTCTAACTTGTTCTGCAGTCTCTCTCTCTCTCTCTCTCTCTCTCTCTCTCTCTCTCTCTCTCTCTCTCTCTCTTCTCTCTCTCCTCTCCCTTCCCCACCTCTCTGTGTGTAAGGAGGAGTGGTAGTGGTGCTAGTTTAGTGGAATTTCTTAAGTTTATTCTAAACTTTATACAAATGAACAGAACTTAAAAGTCACAAGCAATTTATAAGATAAATATGAGAAGAAGAGTATATTGAGTTATGTTTAAAGATGCAAAGATGTGATGGTGTAATCTTGTAATCTAAGTGCTTTATTGGTGGGAAGTTTGTGAGTTCAAGGTTAGCCTGCACTACATAGCAAGAGCCTATCGAAACAGGAAGAAGAAAGAAAGAAAGAAAGAAAGAAAGAAAGAAAGAAGGAAAGAAAGAAGAGAGGAAGGAAGATATGATATATAAGATATATACATTACATACCCACACCTAGGTATTAAAGTGAAAAAATAAACATCTGAAATTTCAAAATATAAGAATCAAATTTAAAATGTTAGAAAGGAAACATAGGCTAAGCTTATGATGTAGAGGTTGAGAAGTAAGTGTGATAAGACCTAAGAATTAAGAATGCATTGAAGGAAATTATTTGTGTTCATTAAAACTGTTTGATAAGATGCCATACATTTAGAAGTCAAAGAAGTAATTTTATGTATTTCACATATGTAACCAACTTAGAGTCTTGTTTTTAGAGTACATCAATTATTGTAAATAAATGAGAAAAAGAATCCAACAAGGAGAGAAGACAATCTATGAGAGCAAGATGCCTAGAAGGAGTGGGGGGGGGTGCCTGAATGGCCAGCAAAATTGAAGTAGAATGCTAACTCCCAGAGTTAGTTACTTTGAAAGTTAAAACCATATGTACATTCAAATGACCTATGTATTCAAATGCAGCAACCCAGAACAGTTAAAGCATGGCAAAACTATAGACTTATAGGGTTAATTAATAATGATGATTCTTTGTATGTTATTAGTCCTTTTACCTTCTGAGATTATAATGTAATTACACCACTTGCCCCTTCCCTGCTCTCTTTCAAATTCATGGACTATTTTTCATTAATGTTACATACATGTTTATGTATCTAATATACCCATAATAATAACATTATGCAGACTGAGACAAGTCAGCACGGTAGTCACT
The DNA here is from genome assembly GCF_011064425.1 of Rattus rattus. Lineage (NCBI taxonomy): Eukaryota > Metazoa > Chordata > Mammalia > Rodentia > Muridae > Rattus > Rattus rattus. Next base: position 42,154,582 of record NC_046157.1, on the reverse strand, counting down.
CTGGGTGAAATTCAGTTGTAGTTAGTAAATTGCCATTTGACATATCTTCTTTTCTGTTGCTGCTATAACAAATAACCATAACTTTAACTGTGACTATAACTACAACTGTAACTATAACTATAATCAGACTTAAAACAGCACATTGGTAAGCTCTCAGCTGTAGAAGTCACAAGCCCACCATGGTCTCTGGTTTATCGACAGGACAGCATTGCCTTCTAGAGATGAGAAAATCTGTTTCCCATGCACCCAGCTTCACATTCCTTTGTAGAAGGCTCTGCTCTTCTCCTCAAGACAAGTAACAGTGGTAAAGACTTTTCAGATCCTATTGTTCTGACCACCTAGTCTGATTTCAGTTTCCGTTTTAAGGTCTCATAGGATCATATTGGTGCTTTGTGAATAAACTGAGATGGTCTCTGCTGTGGAGCGCCTTGATTTTACATCTCCAACGTTCATCTGACTCACCCCAAGAGTGGCTTTAGAGAGTCGCTATTCTATTGATTACATATGCAAGCATTTATTACATATGCAAGCTCCCTTTGACTTTGTAACTCCAGTTCTCAGGTCTATAGGAACTATTACAAATGTGTTTGAAGAGACAACCACAGTAGAACCAGTATATATATTATGAAACATACTTCAATTGTTTGTATCCATAGGACAATGAATAACTATTATTGCATTGATACAACGCAGTGGTGGTTAGAATCAAGATAAATATTAAACACAGTTTGGACCAAAATAAAAATGAATAGTTATGTAATGATGTGTAGATGCAAAGTGGTTGGCAGGCACATAAATTTGCAAATGTATAACTCCATAACACAACTATGTGTGCTAACAAAGGATATGTTTGAGAGACTGCTACTATCTTTGTGAAATGGGGCGTAACAGGAGAAAGAAACCCCACTGAAGGCATAATTTCATATTTGCTAAAGCTAGAGAGGTTACATGGAGTCTGGTTTTTGGTTTTTCTTTTAATCAGCTTGATGCAAGCTGTAGTTGTCTCAGAAGAGAAAGTCAACTGGGAAAAACAAACAAACAAAAATAAAACAAAAAAAAAAACCAAACAAAACAAAACAAAACAAAAAACCTCTATCAGATTACCCCTATAGGTAAATCTGTAGGGCATCTTGATTGATAGATTGATGTGGAAGGCCTATCACACTGGGAATTGTGCCACTCATGGCTAGGTAGTGTATAAGAATTGTGTAAGATAGCAGGCTGAGGAACACTAGAGCAGCCAGTAAGCTGTGTCCCTGCATGGTTTCTGCTTCAGTTCCCGCCTCCAGCTTCGTTCCCTGTTTAAATGCTTGTCTTGGTTTCCCTGATGGACTGATACCTGAAATTACAAACCAAACAAACCATTTCCTCCCTTGGTTGTTTTTTGTTTCGGTGTTTCACACCAATAGAAACTCTAAAACAAATGGGTTCTTATGAAAAAGCCTCTGTGGGTTTGTTTGTTTGTTTGTTTGGTATCTTAAAGTAGGAATTAGTAGATATAGGAGTCGGGACATTAGATTGGTTACAGGTATCCTATGACAGTAGCAAAAGCTAAGAAGATAAGAATACAGTAAGTTTAGATTAGCTGGGATTTTCAAAAAATGTTTTTTAGACTGAAAACTTTTAGAACCTGAACTCTAATCCTTGCTTTGTCTTGGCCTAGGTCAGAAACTTTGGGCAAATTATTGACATTATCAGATCCTATCCCTCATCTTGTTGCAAGCTTGCTGAATCAAAACATCATTAGCCTACTGGAATGATAAGATTATTTAATGTCATGAGTTTTATTAATGTTATTGTATTTTTATTACTAAAGTATAATGTGTTCAACAAATATTGTCTCCCTGAAAATGGCAATTGCAACCCAGATACTTGTACACCCACATACTGTAACATTTTACTTAAAATGACAAATACCCAATCCGGGGGGTCTGGAAGCTGGTTCTAGAGCCCAGAGTGGGATGGTAGAAAAAGCAACACACATCAAGTTTTGCAATGCAATTGAATTTTGAGGTCTTTGTCCCTTTGGTAGCTTCATGGGAAGAGGAACCACATTGAGTTTCTCTTCTGTTTGATCTCCTTGGAGAACATGCCCAGTGGTGAGCTGCAACAGTACATTTCCAGAACATGCATTCTCCCCCAAAAGGCCTACTTAATGTGGTAGAGTTACAGTAACTGCCTGTCCTAATTTAGGAACAGTGTTAGACCATGGGGTAAATGTTTCCTGGCAACATGATATGGCCATACAAATCCAAGCTGTGTGGAGCAATCTCATAGCCATGCCAAAGTGGGCCCCAGTTTGCAGAACGTTGAAAGCATTCCCTTCACCAATTCAGTGCCACCTCAAACATGCTTCTCTTGTCCCATGTACAAAATCAACTCAAGGGTTGCCCATGTTTTGTACTTTGTTCATTATTTCAGACACTGCTTGGCCTGCCTTTGAGAGAAATGTCTTCTTCAATAAGAACAAGCCACTTACTTACTTCTGATGACATGAATTCTTGAGTGCTACTTTGACTAGGACATGCATTGCCTAAGGCTGGGTTCCTTGGCCCTCGACTACTCGGCCTTACTTTCATGTTCTAGTTAGTCAACTTCGGAAGAGCCAAAAATTGTCTTAAGCCAAGTTCTTCTGAACAAAAAAAGCACTCAGAAAGTCTTGTTTGCTTCAAGTTAGTAGAACACTCCAGCCAGATATTGGACCCATCAAGTAACTTTAATAACTAAAAGGAGGACATATTTGATTCTTGTTTCCATTTCTTGCATTGCTAGAACTACATTTCTTTCAGTCATGCCTTGTGGAATTTTTATATACGTTCCTTAAATGTTATGTTAGTTTTATTTTTGTGTGTGCATATGGGGCGAAAACTTCACGACGTTCTTTAGAATCACATTTACACTCCTAATGGTCCATCAAAGTCGATCTGCAATGGATATATCATAATTCTGCATCGAAAAAGGACACGATTGTAGATATTAAATGACTCTCTCCACTTCCTTCTTCCTATCTTCACCTGCTCTCTTGCTCATTTCCACATATTCATTTCGATTTTGTCATCAGACCCATGGATTTCTTTACTGAGTCATTATAGGTCCATGCGAGCAATTTATACAATCCCATAGGTATTCGAGTTCCTGTAGTTTGCATGTATAATCAGCACCCAATCAGTTGGCCATTCTCTGTATTATCTATCAAACATTTCCACGCAAATGTCTCTAATCTGGGTTCCTCACTCCTTTCATAGTTTCAAATTTTCCCAGTTTACTTATCCATGAACATTTTCCACCCTTTGAGGTTCTCCAGTTTATTAATGTTTCTTTTTTCCTCTTCTCTGTATTACCTCCATTCTCTATTTGTAAACAGGATTAGGTGATCCAAGAAAAATGTGTTTGGTAAAGTTATGAAGCTACAATATTATACCAAATCAATTATCTACTTTGAAAAATCAGTTCCTGTGATACATTTATAATAAGGCAATCATAAATCTTATCTCTTTCTCCAGCCAATTTTTCCTCTTACATTCATCAATGATTATTTAAAAGTTCTTTTTCAATCATTACTGTGGTATGAATGTAATATTAACTCCCTAAATTGACAGAATGATGCCTAACTCACAAAATGATGGTATTTACACACAGTGTCTTTGGAGGGTAATTAGACCAGAAGGGAGGAATTTGTGTGGATGAAATTCTTGCTCTTACCACACATGGTTTTTCCTTCAATTATGGGAGCACATAGTTTGATAGCATCATTTAGGAAGAAGCAGGCCTTTACCAGCCTGATTGACACCTTCATCTTGAACTTCTGTCTCTAGAACTAAGCAATTATTTATGTTGTGATAAACTACCCAGATTAGAATATCTTTGTGTCAGTAGGCCATATGACCATGACAATCTTCAATCTCATGACTTCTTTCCAAGCCTTACTGTGATTATTTATTTTTTTAACCTGATATTACAGTAAGCTGTACAATGAAAATCAAAGTACACATGAATATAGTGAATTAAATTCCTGACTATCCTGTCTCAGGCCTTTCTGTTCCTGCAAGCATATTCTGTTTTTAGCCTGCAATTCTAAGTAATGGTTTTCCTTTCTGAATAATGACTTTCAGCTATCTAGACTCTTAAGTTCCTAAGCCCTTTGCTTTCACTGGAATCTTCTATTCTGTCTACTTTGGTTCTCTGTGTACAACTTCATATTAGATCTTTATGACCACCACCATCGCCATCACTACCACTATCACCACTATCATTGTCACTCAGTTTTCTAACCTTTCTAATCAATCCTCATCTCATTGGGATTGAGCATTTTGAATGTCTGTCTATGAGTGATAAGATTTATCAGTGATTAGTGATTTATGAAATTGTCTTTTTTTTTTTACCAGTTCATAGAATTTATTTTCTAGTGTAAACCTATTGTCAGCTGAACATAAAAGTAAGTGTTATTAGTTTTCATCTTGCCTTTTAGATTTATTTATAAGGTTTATTGTCATCCAAGAATCTTATTTGATTGAAACAAATTTAACAGATTTTTTCTTTAATGTTTTGCAGGATATTTTTTGTCATATATGTGCAATATATATATATATGTATATATATATCAATATATGTATATATTGATATAGTGATGTTAAATATCAATATTTTTCCAGAGAAATCCATGTTATTTTTTACACAAGGTTTTAAAGTCATTTAAGGTACTTTAAGAAGGTGATTTATAAAAAATATGTTTACAGGGGACTGGAGAGATGGCTTAGCAGTTAAGAGCATTGACTGCTCTTCCAGAGGTCCTGAGTTCATTTCCTAGCAACCACATGGTGGCTCACAACCATCCAATGCCCTCTTCTGGTGTGTTGGAAGACAGCTACAGTGTACTTACATACATAAAATAAATAAATCTTTAAAAACACAAAGCAAAACAAATAAAAAATATGTCTATAAATAAATCCATGTACTTTGATTTCCTTTTTATAGTTCTGTTATGGTTGTATAGCATTTTTGTAGATGTTGATATTTGGAGTGCATTCTGAACTGTGTCCTTCTTAGAATCCTGGCCTTACTGTCTCACTGACACTTCAGACAAATTGCCAAGGTGCAATATTTTCACTAGATCTTTTTAAAAAATTATATTGCATGAGCACTGTTTAACTGCATTGTGGTTAAAACTAGTAAGAGAGTGTTCAACAATTTATACTGCTTTTCTAACTCTTTTCTTTGGTTTGAATTTCTTCAACTGCTAGTACAACTTCTACTCTGTGGAGTCTACTACTTGTCTATCAAATAAGTCATTCAGGGTTTTCCCTTCTAGTGTCTTTATCTTGTCATCGTTTGAATCTTTGAGTTGATTTGTTATGGCCTTGGTAGACTGCACTTGCCTCTGTGTTGGAGTGTTTTGAGGGAGAGATCAGGACTTTTTATCGGTGCAGTTTGAGATGCACTAAAATATCTGAATATCCCCTTCATGCTTTACTTGATCAGTTGTCTTTCTATCTTAGTATACATCTGTCACTTTTGAATCAGTAACAAGTTGTTTCTTTGTAGTTACTGTGTGTTTCTCTGAATTAAGGAAACCCACTCTGACTGGTTCCCTGGCCACAGTCTCCTTCAGGCTGCTGCAATAGACTGGTCCAGAAGTATAGGGAGGTGAAGAGAGTAGAGAGCTATATGTCAGTCTTTGTGCGCCACTCTTACATATTTGATGAGGGGAAGAGCTAGTGGATTTTCTCTGTGTCTAGTGGCCCACAGCTTCTGAGCTGCCTTTTTAACCCATAGGTGACTACTTGAAATTTGGAAGTATTTATCCTAGAGCTTATTTATGATAGATTCCTCCTCATTCATTCCTGTGGATAAAGCTGAGGTAAGTTTCTTTATTTAACTTTAGTTGCAGTCTCAGTTCTGTGCTTTCATTTAAATCATGATTTTGTAGTTTTGTCAGCTTGCTTTTTTATTGTCTGAGTAGAATTTTATTTGTCTTAAAATAAATACATCGGAAAATTTTCTTTACTCAAAAAGTTAAGACAAGTACGTGTTATATCAAAGCATGTTACATAAAGTGTTTTTATTTATTTGGTGGGAAAGGTTTTACTCCGACAGTGTAAAGGTTGTTATTTTCCTTCCCCTTGGACTCTCCAATCTACCATGCAGAATGTGAAGACATAGCTCTCCTCTCAGGCCGTGCTTGGTTACGATGTGAAGGGATCACAGACAAGACTTTTTGTTGTTGCTGTTTCTTTTGATCCTCTTCATTTCTGATAGTCGAGATAAATCAAAGTTTTATTTCTTGGTCTCTATTTTTAGTGTTTAGGTCAACATCTTTGCCTCGTTGTTTGATATTAACACGTTTTTAAATTGGCTGTTCGCTGTAGTCAAATGCTATTCTTGCAAAGCTATTTTTTTTAAAAGAAGGAAACATGTAATTTTTTTAATAGAGAATGGAAAAAGAGGAGGATGATCCACAAAGTCACAGGAGGACAGAAGAAACGTAGCATCTCTTTGAAAACATGTTTTCCACAATCCAAAGACTATTCCCACTTGCTTTCTTTTGTTCTCCTCATCCCGTTATTACATTCTTTCAGCCAGGCAGGCATTGTTCTAGAATATGAATTTTTCCTAAATGACTGGTTCATGGCATTGGCATAAGGAATTCCTACTGCATCCAATCCAATGGAATGTGTAATGGATTAGTTTAACCGAAAATGTTTTCTGCTTTTACACTGGAGTCATAGAGTATGAACTTGAAATCACAGCCGACTTCACAAGGAAAAATCTTTCAACAGATAGTGGGATTTGACTTAGCTGCATCAAGTATCAATGAATCTAAATAGTTCTCTGTATTAGATGTGTTTTCTAGACAAATATTATAAAAACATAAAACAAGAAATTTATTACACTTAAGAGTGTAGGTTTGAGGTGTGTGTTGGTGGGGATAGGTGCTGGAGAGATGGCTCTGCCTTTAAAACCACTTGTTACGCTTTCAGAGGACCCAGATTTGGTTCCCAGCACTTACATGGTTGCTCACGACCACCATAATGCAAGTTCCAGGGGATCTGGTTCCCATTTTGACTTCCATGGGCACCAGGTACACACGCATACACTGGTAAAATACTCTCATACATAAAATGAAATAAATAATTCTAAAAAATAGGAGCTAAAGTTTGTCCCATGGTGTTGATGAGAGCTGTGTTAGAAGTCACCATGATTCTCTGCCCCAGACACGTTCCTGCTGTGATCTTGTGCACTGAGTTCAGTCCACCCTCTGGTCACAGACTCTATTTAGTTTCAAAGGTGATCTGTTCTCTGAAGGAGCAGAGACCATATTTAACACCAATCCTGACTCCAGTAGAAAGCCATTTGTATACGCCTTGATTTTTAAAATTAATGCAAACATTGTACATGTGTGTATGTGTGTGTGTATGTGTGTGTGTATGTGTGTGATAGCAGGTGGTGTCTCAGTACCTTCACAAATGTGTGATGTTCAAATCAGAGTTTTCGTATCTTTGCCCTGAGACATTTTTCATTCCCTTGTGGTGAAAACTCCAGGAAAATTCAAAATCCTTTCTCTTTGTTCCTTTGAATTGTACAGTGCATTGTCCCTATTAGTACTCATACTGATAAACACGAGAATTAGAAGAACATTTCTTTTTAGGAAAGACAAACAGCTTTAAAATTTTGATTTAAAGATTTGCATAAAGGGATTAAATATCATTATGGCATTCTCTAACAAACCATGTTCCAGTCTGCTCTCCTCCCCACTCATCTGCATTCCTTGTAACTTTCCTTCAGTCTCTGTGATTCCATGTCTCCATTCACATCACCAGTGTCCTTTACCCCTTACCCTTCCTTGGCAACTTTTTGTTCAAACCCTCTCTTTGTCTCCTTGACAGTTTTTTAGGCTGTGTCCACATTTACAAAATTATCAGTTCATATCTGCCTATAAGAGATAACGTGTCTTTTGTCTGTGTATTTCATTCGCCTAGCTTAATTTTGGACTTTCCAGATCTGTCCATTTCTCTACAATTATCATGATTTTATTTTTTTTACGGCTAAAGAGTAATCCATTGTTTATATGCACTGCACTTTTGTTATCCATTCACATGTTCGTGGACAGCAGAATCCTTCAATTTTCCTGCAATTGTGAGTAGAGCAGCTAATTTGATCAAATACATGAATATGTTTTTGACTGTGGAATTGATACTACGAATATCCAGCTATTGAAATATATGTATTGATGCCCACAATTTTGTTGATTTTTGTCACGTTGGCTTTTTCTTCTTTTTCTTACAATTTTCTGAGCGGTTTACTTATTCTTTCCTTTGGCCTCATGACTAATATTTTTCTCAGTCTGAAGATTCCTCCATCTCCCATAGAGTTGGCTTGATGGTCATCAGTGTCTTACATTTATTTTTGTTCTAGAAAAAGTTTTTTTTCTTCTAGAGCTATCACTGTTGATCATAGTAGTCTGGAGTGGAAGCTATTATCTTTCAGAGCTTGAAATGCACCATCCCAAGGCCTTCTGACTTTAAAACTTTTGTTTGTGAAATCTCATGTTATTCTGATGGGCCTGTATTTATGTGTGACCTATGCCTCTTCCAAGGTACTTTCTCTGTTTTGTAGATTTAATAATGGTTTAGTTATCCTTTGAAGAGGGAGGCTTTTTTCTGATCTTTTTGTTTATTTTGGCATCTTAACTGCTTTCTATATCTGGGTTCACATCTCTTCCTACCTCTAGAAAATTTTCTGTTATGACTCCCTTTTATTGTATTTATTTTGCTTGGTGTGATCTAAATATTTTTCACACAATATATTTTTATCCTCAAATTGTTTTCTATGCTTTTAAGAAGAGATGCTGCTTATTATATTTCTAAAACGCACAGATTTGAGCATTTCAGAGTGCCACATACCTTAGAATTCCAACTGTTACCTTAATTCTTGCTGCTTCTCATCTCTTCCTCCTCCTCTTGTTCCTCCTCCTCCTCCTTGTCTTCTTGTTAGATTGTTACAGTTCCTCTTTCTTTTTCTGGCTCAGGTATTCCGTTTTCTGTTTGATTCATTTTGTAGCTGAGATTTTTCACAAATTTTATTAGACCTATTATCTTTTGTTTTCAGCATTTCAGATGGTTTTTCCTTTAGTATTTTTTTTTTTTTTCGGAGCTGGGGACCGAACCCAGGGCCTTGTGCTTGCTAGGCAAGCGCTCTACCACTGAGCTAAATACCCAACCCCTTCCTTCAGTATTTTTATTCTACTGAATTCCCCTTTCACGTCATGCATCCCCATCTTCACTTCACTGAGTTGTTATTTGTTGAAATTCCAAGATCTAGAATACTGCTTCAGTATGTATGAGAATGCAGTTTCCCCATCATTTATTAAATAGACTATATTTCCAGTGCATGTTCTTGATAGCTCTGTTCCAGATCAATTGATTACAGGTGTTTGAGTTTACTTCTAGACTCTCAGTTCTAATCCATACTCTCTACGTTTGGATTTTGTCCATATGCTGTTTTGTTTATGGTAGATTTGTTGTATGTTTTGAAGTCAAGTAATATAATCATTCTCTTTTGTTATTTGGGGTTTTTCTTTTCAAAACCTTTTTAACTTCTTGAAAGTTTTTTCTTTTATGACAGATAGAATTCTTTTTTTTTTTTTTTTTTTTTTTTTTTTTACGGAGCTGGGGACCGAACCCAGGGCCTTGCCAGGGCTTCCTAGGCAAGCCCTCTACCACTGAGCTAAATCCCCAACCCCCAGATAGAATTCTTTTATTAACTTTTTTCTTTTTTTATTGGATATTTTATGTATTTATACTTCAAATCTTAGCCCCTTTCCTGGTTCCACCCTTTCCCATCCCCCATCCCTAATCCCCCAGCTTCTATGAGGATGATCCTCCTCCTACCTACCCACTCCCACCTCACTGCCCTGGCCTTCCCCTACACTGAGGAATCTGTCCTTAAAAGGACCAAGGGCTTCTTCTCCTTGATGACAGGCAATGCCATCCTCTGCTACATGCGCAGCTGGATCCATGGGTCCCTCCATGTGTACTCTTTGGTTGGTGGCTTACTCCCTGGGAGCTCTGTGAGGCCTGGTTGGTTGGTATTGTTGTTCTTATGGGGTTTCAAGCCCCTTCAGCTCCTCCATTGGGGTCCCCATGCTCAGGCCCACGGTTAGCTGCAAGCGTCCTCATCTGTATCAGTAAGGCTCTGGCAAAGCCTCTTAGGAGATGCCCTTATCAGGCTCCTGTCAGCAAGCACTTCTTGGCATCAGCAATAGTGGCTGGGTTTGGTGGCTGCATATGGATGGATCCCCAGGTGGGGCAGTCTCTGTATGGTCTTCCCTTCATTATCTGCTTCACTCTTTGTTCCTATTTTTCCTTTAGACAGCAGCAATTCTGGGTTAAAATTTTGAGAAGGGTGGGTGGCACCATCCCCCATCCTGGGGCCTTGCCTCACCTCTGGATATGGTCTCTACAGGTTCTCTCTCTCCTTTGTTGGGAATTTCAGCTAATCTCATCCCTGTTGGGTCCTGGGAGAATCTTGCTTTCCTGGCATCTGGGACATCCTGGTGTCTACCCCTACTTCCCAATCCCCCATTGCTACACACCTCTATTCAAATTCATGACACTCTGTATATCATTCCTGTCTCCTCTCATACCTGATACTGCCCCCTTTCCCCCATCTCCTTCCACTCTTCCTCCAAAGTCCCTTCCACCCTCTGCCTCGTGTGAATATTGTGTTCCCCCTTCTAAGGACTGAAAGCAAACACATTTTGGTCTTCCTTCTTCATGTGGTATGGGAATTGTATCTTTGATATACAGAGCTTTTGGGCTAATGTCCACTTATCAATGAGTACTTAACAGTGAGTGACTGGGTCACCTCACTCAGGATGATATTTTCTAGTTCTATCCATTTGCCTACAAATTTCATGTAGTTATTGTTTTTAATAGCTGAGTAGTACTCCATTGTGTAAATGTACCACATTGTCTGTATCCATTCCTCTGTTGAAGGACACCTAGGTTCTTTGAAATTCTGGCTATTATAAATAAGGCTGCTATGAACATAGTAGAGCATGTGTCCTTGTTATATGTTGAAGCATCTTTTGGATGTACGCCCAGGAGTTGTATAGCTGGGTCTTCAGGTATTACTATGACCAACTTTCTAAGGAACCTCCAGACTGATTTCCAGAGCAGTTGTGCCAGCTTGAAATCCCACCAAAAATGGAGGAGTGTTCTTATTTCTCCACATCCACACCAGCATCTACTCTCACCTGAGTTTTTGATCTTAGCCATTCTGACTGGCATGAGGTGGTATCTTAGGGATATTTTGATTTGCATTCCCCCGATGACTAAGGATGTTGAACATTTCTTTAAGTGCTTCTCAGTCATTCGGTATTTCTCAGTTAAGTCTTTGTTTAGCTATCTACCCCATTTTTTAATAGTATTATTTGATTTTCAAAGTCTAAGTTCCTGAGTTTTTTGTTTATATTAGATATTAGCTGTCAATCAGATGTAGGATTGGTAACAACATTTCCCCAATCTGTTGGTTGCCATTTTTTCTTATTGAAAATGTCCTTTGCCTTACCGAAGCTTTGCAGTTTTATGAGGTACCACTTTTTGAATTTTGATCTTAAAGCATAAGCCTTTGGTGTTCTTTCTTTCTTTCCTTCTTTCTTTCTTTCTTTCTTTCTTTCTTTCTTTCTTTCTTTCTTTCTTTCTTTCTTTCTTCCTTTCTTCCTTTCTTCCTTTCTTCCTTTCTTCCTTTCTTTTGCCTTTGGTGTTCTGCTCAGGAAATTTTTCCATGTTCCTATGTGTTCAATGTTCTTCCCTACATTCTCTTCTATAACTTTCAGTGTATCTGGTTTTATGTGGAGGTCTTTGATCCATTTGGACTTGAGCTTTGTACAAGGAGATAAAAATGGGTCAATTTGCATTCTTCTACAGGCTGATCTCAAGTTGAACCAGCTGAAAATGCTGTTGTTTTTCCACTGCATAGTTTTAGGTCCTTTGTCGAAGATCAAATAACCATAGGTGTTTGTGTTTATTTCTGGGTCTTCATTTCTATTCCAATGATCTATCTGCCTGTCTCTGTAACAATATCATGCAGTTTTTATCATGATTGCTCTGTAATACAGCTTGAGGTCAGGGATGGTGATTCCCCCAGAAGTTTTTATTATTGAGTATAGTTTTCACTATCTTGGGTTCTTTTGCTTTTCCAAATGAATTTGCTAATTGCTCTTTCTAACTCTATGAAAAATTGAGTTGGAATTTTAATGGGGATTACATTGAATCTGTAGATTCCTTTTGGCAAGATGGTCATTTTTACTGTATTTATCCTGCCAATCCATGAGCATGGGAGATCTTTCCATCTTCTGTGATCTTCAATTTCTTTCTTCAGAGATTTGAAGTTCCTGCCACAAGGATCTTTCGATTGCTTGGTTAGAGTCAAACCAAAATATCTTATATTTTTTTTGCTATTGTGAAGTTTTGTTTCCCCATTTTCTTTCTCAGCCTGTCTATCCTTTGAGTAGAGGAAGGCTACTGACTTCTCTGGGTTAATTTTATATCCAGCTACTTTGCTAAAATTGTTTATCAGTTGTAGGAGTTCTCTAGTGGAATTTTTGGGGTCACTTAAGTATACTATCATATCATCTGCAAATAGTGATATTTTGACTTCTTCCTTTTCAATTTGTATCCCTTTGACACCTTTTTGTTGTCTGACTGCTCTGGCTAGGACTTCAAGTACTATATTGAATAGGTAGGGGAGTGTAGAGCCTTGTCTAACCCCTGATTTTGGTTGGTTCAAGTTTCTCTCCATTTAGTTTTATGTTAACTACTGGTTTGTTGTATATTGCTTTTAATGTGTTTAGGTATGAACCTTGTCCTGATCTTTCCAAGACTTTTATCATGAAGGGTGTTGAATTTTGTCAAATGTTTTCTCAGCATCTGATGAAATGATCATGTGGTTTCTTTTTTTTTTTTTAGTTTGTTTATATAGTGGATTATGTTGATGGATTTCCGTATATTAAACCATACTTGCATCCCTGGGATGAAACCTACTTGATCATGGTGAATGATCGTTTTGATGTGTTCTTGGATTCAGTTTGAAAGTATTTTATTGACTATTTTTGCATAAAAGATATTCATGAGGGAAATTGGTCTGAAGCTCTCTTTCTTTGTATGGTTTAGGTATAAGTAGAATTGTGGCTTCAAAGAATGAATTGGGTATTGTTCCTTCTGTTTTATTTTGTAGAATAGTTTGAAGAGTATTGGTATTAGGTCTTCTTTGAATGTCTGATAGAATCTGATACTGGACTATTTGGGATTGGGAGACATTTAATGACTGCTTCTATTCCCTTAGGGGTTATGGGACTGTTTAGATGGTTTATCTGATCCTGATTTACCTTTAATACCTGGTGTCTGTCTAGAAAATTGTCCATTTCCTCCAGATTTCCCAGTTTTGTTAAGTGTAGGCTATTGGGGTAGGATCTGATGATTTTTTTGAATTTCCTCATTTTTTTGTTTTATGTCTCCAATTTCATTTCTGATTTTGTTAATTTGGATACTGTCTCTGTGCCCTCTGGTTAGTCTGGCTAAGGGTTGGTCTATTTTGTTGAAATTTTTTCCTCAAAGGCCTAGCTCCTTTTTTTGTTTGTTCTTTGTATAGTTATTTTTGTTTGACTTGGTTGATTTCAGCTCTGAGTTTGATTTTTTTCCTGCTGTCTATTCCTCTTGGGTGAATCTGCTTCTTTTGTTCTAGAACTTTCAGGTATGCCGTCAAGCTGTTAGTGTATGCTCTCTTCAATTTCTTTTTGAAGAGATATGAGTTTTTCTCTTACCACTACTTTCATTGTATCCCATAAGTTTGGGTGTGTTATGCCTTCATTTTAATTAAATTCTACAAAGTCTTTAATTTCTTTCTTTATTTCTTCCTTGACCGAGTTGTCATTGAGCATTGTTCAGCTTCCATGTATATGTGGGCTTTCTGGTTTGTTTGTTTGTTTTTGTTTTTATTTTTTGTTGTTGTTGTTGAAGACCAGCCTTAGTCCATGGTGATCTGATAGGATGCATGGGATTACTTCAATCTCCCTGTACATATTGACGCCTGTTTTGTGACCGATTATATGGTCAATTTTTGAGAAGGTACCATAAGGTGCTGAGAAGAAGGTATATTCTTTTGTTTTAGGATAAAATATTCTACAGATATCTGTTAAATCCATTTGTTTCATAACTTCTGATGGCTTCACTGTATCTCTGTTTAGTTTCTGTTTCCATGATCTGTCCATTGATGAGAGTGGGGCATTGAAATCCCCTACTATTATTGTGTATGGTGCATTGTATGCTTTGAGCTTTAGTAAAGTTTCTTTTATGAATGTGGGTGCCCTTGCATTTGGAGCATAGATGTTCAGAAGTGAGAGTTCATCTTGGTAGATTTTTTCCTTGATGAATATGAAGTGTCCTTCCTTATCTTTTTTGATAACTTTTGGTTGAAAGTCGATTTTTATTCAATATTAGAGTGGCTACTCCAGCTTGTTTCTTGGGACCATTTGCTTGGAAAATTGTTTTCCAGCCTTATACTCTGAGTTAGTGTCTGTGTTTGTCACTAATTTTTCCTAAAATTCCAAAATTGCTATTTTGATTTTTCATCCCTGGAACTATGGTACATAGAGTACATTGTTTAATTTTCATGTATGGCCACGGTGTCTAAACTTTTCTTTTTCATTCACTTCTATTTTGTTACATTACATTGAAAAAGCATTAGAGATGATTTTAGTTCTTTTAACTTTGTTAAGACTTGCTTTGTCTTTTAACCTGTTAAACATAGTTGAGAATGTTTAATTGGTGAGAAAATTATGTGTTCTGCATCTACTTGGTAGAATGCTCTGTGCAGATGCTTGGTTTGTAGAGCTGGACTGATGTTCAGTTTAACTCTGTGGTTTCTTTACAAGTAAGTTGTCCATACAGACAGATGATCTATACATTGGCGGAAGTGAGCTGTTAAAGTATTTTTATATTAGTGTCTACTTCTCCTTTAAGGTTCACATTTGTTTTATATATTTAAGTACTCTGATATTGCGTGTACATGTCTAATTATTTACCTTTGCTAAATCAAAGCCTTTCTCAGAATGTAATCTTCCTTGTGGGCTTCAATGCCTTTTATTTTGTCTTGTAAAAAACATGGCAAGTCTCTTCGAGGCTATGGAATTAATTGGTTGTCAAATATTAGAGAAAATGTTGACCAATACAAAACTTCACATTTTCTAAACTTTCTCACATTTTATTATTCATGTGTCCAAGTGTTCTGCACATTCAGACATTTTTGGGGCAGGACCCCTATATTTCAGTGTTTATTTTATTTGGTATTTACTTGGATGTCTTTTTAGCTAAAATTTACTTACAAGCTTAATAAAATCTCATTACCCAGCATTTCCTTGTCTTTTATGTAGAATTCTTTGGCCTGCCCAGCACCTGTATTGCTTGGGTGGTTTTTAGGAAGAAAGATAGCAATCAAGTCTAGAAAAGCAAAACAAAAAACAAAAAATAACCGCGAACAATGGCTCCAAAGCTGCTCTTCTGGAGCCATCTGCTTCAAAGATGTTTCTTTGTCAGAAGACTATGCAAGAATATGACTTCAATTTTTCTTTATGATTAAAATCATTCCTTAAAGAGTTTCAGTTAACAATTAATTTTTTCCAAATGATGTAGGAAGAACCTAATAAACACTCAAAATGTATTCTGAAGTAAGTATTTTGCCATTACTTCTATTTATATCCACAGTGGACCAACAAA
The DNA here is from genome assembly GCF_011064425.1 of Rattus rattus. Taxonomy (NCBI): domain Eukaryota; kingdom Metazoa; phylum Chordata; class Mammalia; order Rodentia; family Muridae; genus Rattus; species Rattus rattus. Next base: position 42,138,809 of record NC_046157.1, on the reverse strand, counting down.
CATCATTTCTCCATATTTCTTTACTTATATTTTTATAGTATAAGTTTATTATAAACTATTAAGAATAAGCATTTCATAAACATTGGGTCATTTACATATTAAATTGTAACCTAATTCAGTAAAAACTATGTACCGAGCAGTTACCATTAAATTCACTGACAAGGCATAGAGTAGAAGACAACCGTGAACTACTGAGATGGACAATGGGGATTCCTCAAACCAGGAGTTTTCTTTAGTTGCTGCTATTACGATTCTTTTCAGTCAATTTAATTAATTAAGAACCCCCCTCCCTCCTTTTCTGTATCTTCCACTTTCTGTTTAGATTAAAGTGTCAAGTCCAAGACAACTGGTATTTGCAGACCTTCATCCCTTGGATGACCGAGCTTGCTAAATTACCTTGCACGTGACTTGAGAATGTTCTCAAACAGCGGGAGGTATTTCTTCCATCAGAACAGAATTTCCATACAAGATGAAACCCATTTTCTATCCCTGGTTTAGATTACATATGTGTAGTAATCCTATTTTTACAAATAAGAACGTTGATTAGTATCTGGACAAAGTCTTTCATTTGAAGACATCTGAAGAACTGTATGCAAACGAAAAGGCAGTGGAAACTAAACTTGGAATTTTAGGAACAAGTTGTACGAAAGAAAGAAAGCAAGGTCAGCAGGTGTACCATGAGGTAAATATCCAGGTGTACGCTGCTACTCCAAGATAGTATTTAGTTGATCTTCAAAAATATAAAAACAAGACCAAGGAGTGGTCTATCTTGGTACCAGAAATGCAACATCTTCTCCGCTGAGAACTATGTATCTTAAATGTGTTATTTCTGTTATCAACAGTTCTTATATAATATCTCAAAAGGATTTGCTGTTATAAATATGGAGTATGTGTGAGTGTGTGTGTGTGTGTGTGTGTGTGTGTGTATTCACACACACTTCTGAGTGTTGTACGGAGGCCAGAGGTTCTGCATATTGGGTATTCTCCTCTATTATTGCTCAGATTATTTTTAAAAATATGTATTATATTTTATAATATAATTATATTAATATATAAAATGTATAAATATTATTAAAATAGATACACTTTATGAAGTTAATTATCTAACAAATGAAGTCAACATCCAGTTGGATAAAGCAAAATGCAGGACTTGTAAATGAAATGTCATGGTAAAATGAGCAAAGGAAGAACATAGAGGAAGAATAGTGAACACACAAAAGAAATATCCATGATGATATGCTATAAACCTGCAGTTGTGTTTCTAGACAAAGCCTATGAGACAGAAGCAGTATTTAAAGGGCTGATCACTTAGAATTTCCAAACCTGCTGACATAACTAACACACACATGGCAGATGTTCAGTGAACTTGAAGACAGAAAAATTTTAAGTAATCCCAATTTAAATTGAATTATGGTAAAAAAATGCTAAAAAACAAACTCAAGAAAGGTTTCTCAAAAAATTATTAGAGACACACTCATGATATATTGAATGTAGCAATGGCATTCTCAGTAGAAATAAAAGTAGTCTGACGATAACAATTATTATCTTTAAAAGCTAACATTTAGACTTCTGTTCTTAAAAATCCTTATAAATGGGGGCAAATAGAGAGTTTCCCTAAGGCTAATAATGCAGAAAGCTGGGAGAATATCAGGTATCATCATTGCTGTCTGCTAGAAAGTCAGGGGCACAGATACTGATACTTTTCTCATTGCTTTAACAAGAAATACATTATGTGCCAAGAAACAATTTCAAGAGGGCTCACAATTTCCGGGTACAGCCCGTCATAGCGGAGGTCACATGACACCAAGAATATGAGGTAACTGGTTACATTGTGGCCATAGTTAGGAAACAGAGAAAGATGAATGTTGATATTCAGACAGTTTCCTACCTCTTATTTAGTCCAGGTTGCCAATATTTAGGGTCCATCTACCCTTTTTAGAAACACCCCCATATACACACCCACAAGTGTGGTCCCTCAGGGCCTCTGAGTCAAGTGAAATGGACAATAAAAGTTAAGCATTTTAACCAGAATAGAAGTCCTGAGGGATGATGCACATAAATGGTTTCAATATCGGCAGACAATAGGAAAGGCTCAACCCCAATCAAAAGCCCAGTAGAATACTATGCTTTTATGTTTCCTGAAAGAACATTGTTTGCCTTGTATTCTATTCTTCCCTCCACAATTTTCATCATCCCATTAATAAGCATGAGATCAATAAATAAATGGTTACACTTTCAAGTAAAATGATCAGCAGAGTCAGATTCACTGGGAAATACTGGAGAGGTTAACTAACTGCCAGGCAAGGACTGTAAAAGTAAAAAATCCGCATAAGAAAGTCTAGAGCATGAGCAGAAAGATGGGTTAGTGTAGGCTGATGTCATTATGCAGGTGAAGGCAGACAAGATAAAATGAGGCTTGTCATTGGCCAAGAAGGAAGGGAGGCAGGGACAGAGTTTTCCGAAGGAGAGGGAGAAGCAAGCAGAGGAGAAGGAGCTGGGAAAACATGGCGGCAGATGTTAAGATTCTTCTCTGCACATGGATACAGGTTGTTGTGAATATTTTTAAGGGATGGGTGTGTACAGGATTTTGTGCTGTCTAGATGGGCAAATTATATCTTATCAATTGGATCAGAGGTTATTGTGTGGTGTGTTCGTCCATGTGGTGATTCGATTGAGTTCACAGTAAGAGAGCCGCGAGATAGGCAGTCTCTGTATGAAACTGGAGTGGCAGCAACCCACTTTGGGAACTAGGTGGGTAGAGAGATTGCTGCTGGGCTCAGAGAGTAGCCGTCAGCAGTATGAGATGGGATGGAGCTAAGCGGGTGAGACGCTTTGCTGACTAAGATGAAAATATCCCGCAGATGTCATGTGACCCTACCGTGACACCTTTTCATGGCCCTGTAGTCTGGAGATGGAATGCATATCAGAACGATCCAGGGTAGATAAGTCAGCTGAGCTGGGACTTGTATAGAGTCAAGGGCACAGCCATCTGGGTTGGTGCACATACACCATTCAATTGTCAAGGCAGGGAAGCACTACAATCACTCTTGATGACAAAAAAAAAAAGTAGAAAAGTCACCTCTTTAATAAAAAGGGCTCTTTGCGTCAGTTTCTAAAAGCATCCACCTCCTTTGTGACAGGCTGAGGCTGAGGCTGTTGCACTGTGGACCTTCCCAATTACATTCTTGTAGTCTTCAGATTTTCTAAATGGCTATGATTCCATGAAGCATATGCACTACATAACAAAAGCTTTCACAATACACATCCTGAATCCCACGGCTATTGCTTTTTAAATGGTGATGCTTTTAGATACCCTTAACACAGTGAAGTGATCAAAGGTAGCCCAATAATTGCTACAGTGAAAAATTTAATCATTATTATAGATGAGGGTCACACATGAGTTATTTAGTTTTGTGGAGAGGCTTTAAAGAGTTAAACTGCTTGGGTATGTTTCCTATGACATCTTTCCTTTTAATATAGTGTCAAGGACCTACTGGAATGTACTTGGCTGAAAATAACAGAAAACTCTGCTCAAGCTTATTTAAATACAATTTAAATATCATTTGAATAATAATAATGTGCTTAAGTAAGCATATTTATGAGCCCACTGGAGAGGACAAGACAAAGGCTGACCAGGCTCATGATGTTAAAAAAGAGGCTCAGTAACAGCAGAAGAAAGCCATCTCTTCTTTTCTCTTCTGTATGCAATATTAGAAGATGATTCCTCTCATGATCATGCAATGTTTTCCAGGCTGGGCCTCATGTTTCCTCAGATTTGTGTACTGGGATGAGGATTTCACTTGAAGGGTGAGAGGGAAAAGTAAGAATCAGAAGAGACCTGGCTGGGTAGGTAGCTAAGCCAGCAGAGTGCTCACCCTACCACACAGGAAGCCCTGGATTTTATCCCCCGCCAAGGGAACTGTGAGTGAAGCGGTGTGGCATGGTGCCACACTGGAATGGCTCACTGAGTGCCCGGGTTAGAGAGTACCATGGGGGCCAGCGTGGAGCCCTGAGATAAATTAGCTCTAGTTCCTATGGCCCACTGGATCTGGAACTAGCAAGAGAGCGACTGTCTGGGTCAGAAGGAGCCCAGGAGAGAAGTGCAGAGCGATACTCGCAGGAACCAGTCAGGCCTTTTTTTTTTTTTTTTTTTTTTTTTAACGGCAACAGTTTATTCTCAAAACAGTAAACATTAAACGCAAACTATCAGACACAAGTGACTTTTAATAGACAAAGTGTTAGCATGCATATGTTAAAACCCCAGTATATTTGAAGATAAATATAAACTAAACAAAACGAGGGACAAATCAGGATTAACCAACAAAAAGGAGCAAGGGACACCAACTTTTCAATTTTTATAAGGAGTTCCAGGAAGAGGACAAAACAGAAGAAATAGTCAGAGAACATAAAATGACCAAGAATACCTCAAAACTAACAAAACCCAATGAAGCACGAATTAAACAAGCTATGAGAGCCTCAGTCTGAATACAGTGAAGAAAAACAGTTCTGGGGACATGAATTTCAACTTGGTATTAAACTTGTATATCAAAACTCCAAAACTTTACTGAAGGGAAATTAAAGAAGACCTAAACAAATAATCTGTTATCATCTCTGAGATCTGAATTGTTTAATATACTACTTCCAAATTAATCTGTAGATTCAACCCCATTATAAACATAGACATTTTAGAAACTGAGAAAGAAAATTCTCAAAATTATGTATAAATACCAGGGACTTAACCCAAATAATTTTGAAAATAATTTCATTTGATTTCAAGAGTTTCCATAAATTTCTAATCATGGAAAAATGTAACCAGTGGTGTGCTCCTCCTTGGGTAAGACTGCTTCTCTCTCTCTCTCTCTCTCTCTCTCTCTCTCTCTCTCTCTCTCTCTCTCCGGATTTCCTTTTTTCTCCCTAGTTTAATGGTCCCCTTACAGAAAATCTGTTTCTCCTGCTTTCAACCTTCTTGAGTTCACTGTAGTTCTTTGTGTAGGGTCGAGGCCTCTAGGGCTTTCCCACATCCATGATCGCATGTCTCTTGTCTTAGTTCAGCTCTTTTAGGCAGTCATGTTAGTAGACTTCATGGTGTAGCTTCTGACAGTAGTAGAAGACAGTTCCATATCAAACTCCCTGATCCTTCAGCCCTTATGATCTTCCTGCTCCATCTTCTGGAATGTTCCCTGAGTCTTAGGTGTGAAAGTGCTTTGTGGATGTACCCATTGAGTCTGGGCTCCACAAGTCTGCATTTTGATTGGTAGTGGTTTTCTGCAATAGTCTTTTTCTGTTATAAAGACTGGCTTTCTTGATGTGGGTATGGGGGGGTAGCTGTTGACTATGGGAGCAATACTTACCAGTGAATATAAGGACAAACACTTATAATATAGTTAGAGGTTACCCTGGTTTTAGTAAAGTGGTAGTTACAGGTTCTCCTCCAAAAACCAAGGTCTTCACCAGCCCAGGGTAGTTGGTGAGGTTTCCAGTATTGGGCATGATTTCCCGCTTATTGAGAGGCTGTCAAGTCTAATTAGAGAGCTGTTGGTTACTACCAAGATAGGTATGCCACAACTGCAATACCAAATGCTCAGACCTGAAGACATATAAACAGATAACATTATGCAGTTGATAATGTTTTACTTTTATATTTAGAAGCACACACACATACTAACAATTAATGAAAAAATATTCCACATTTTAGAAAATGAGCAAAGAGTGGTAGAGGGAGGAATAGAGGGAGGAAAGGGAAGGGAGAAATATTGTAGTCATATTATAATCTCAAAAAAATCAAGGGAAAGTTTTAAAAGTGTATTATTCCTAACAAAAATTTTATGCAAAGTGAATAATAGTTCTAAATGAAACAACTAAACATTGAATTTCTAACATATAATAAGAAAAGTTTTGTGATCTTACACCAGGTAATTTCATTCCTTAGAACCAACTAAAACACTTGAACTATGGTGAAAAAGCAAAACAAGTTGGAAACCATTAAAAGTAAACACATCTGTTTTTCTAAGGATACTGTGAAGGGTATGAAAGGCAAGCCATACAGCCACAAAACATATTTGACAAAAAAATTAATAGTATATATTTTATATTTTTATTTTAAATAATATATAAAACAAAATATATACATACACACATATACACACTTTAAGATTTGGAGAGCTTAATAATGAGAGAATAAACAATGCAATAACTGAATAAGGTTTTTAAACAAAAACTTTTGGCCACGCATGTTTTATTTTGGAAGGTATTAGTAGCATCGATTTTTTTTTAAGTATACTCTGAAAATTCAGGAGAATTTTTTATTTTTTTCAGGTATGACACTAAACTGGAGTAGAAACAGACTGATAGATTTAATACATAAGGGAAAATAAAAACAAAAGGACTAATCTTTCTTTTTCTGTTGCTATGCTAATGTACCCTCATACAGGCGATTTAGGACATAAAGGATTTATTTTGGCTCACATTCAAGTTCCAGTCCATCATGGTGGGAAGTCAGGCAAACAGGAGCTTAAAGCAGTTGATCACAATGCATCCACAACCATGAAGCCCAGTGTATGAGTAGTTATGTCTAGATCACTTTCTCCTTTTTATACACTCTAGGAGCTCATCCAAGGGAATTGTGCCATGGACAGGAGATGGGTGTTTCCATCTCCATTAACCCAGTCCCCCAACAGGCATACCCAGAGACCTATCTCCTAGTAGACCATAGATCTAATCAAGTTCATGGAAATTAAATATTAGAACCCTCCTCTTGTATCTTTGACATCAAAGCACATCCCCTAAATCATAAGCTTCCTTTCTTTGTCCACAAAGTATTATATTCATCTCATAGTGCAAAATATACTTCAAGTATCTCCATACATTTTAATAATATCAACAAGTTAAATGCCTGTGTAATATTTGAAATTTATGACAATCTCCTAACTGGGATTTCCTATAAGATTAACAAAAACAAAAAGAATTGCATACCCCAACATAAGCACAATAAGTATTCCCATTTCAAAAGTGAAATGACCAAATTTCATGGCTCCATGGCTGGTGTCTGGACCATGTCATGAAACTGGATGGCTTCCAAAGGCCTCAGGTAACCTCACCTCTTAAAGCTCTGTCATCTGAGAAACACATGTCCTGCCTTTTAGCTTGGTTCACACCTCTACATAGTGAGTGTCCCACGGTCCTGACATCACCAATATCCTGGGGTCCTTATTACAACCCAGGCTTCACCTTCATAGCTTCAAACAACAGCCTCTCAGGGCTCTGACCCTGCTCTACATTGCCTGGCCTCTAATGAGTGATCTAGCAGGACTCCATAACTCCTTAAGTATCATACCTCCTAGGCCTTCACAGAGCAGGTAACCCGTTCAGTTTTCTTTCCTCAAATAAGTTTTGGCTTTTCTAAGATGGAGACTATGATGAGAGGTATTTTGACTTCTTATTTTTCTTTTTTCTTTTTTTTTTTTCTTTTCTTTTTTTCGGAGCTGGGGACCGAACCCAGGGCCTTGCGCTTGCTAGGCAAGCACTCTACCACTGAGCTAAATCCCCAACCCCGACTTCTTATTTTTCTAGTGCAGCACAAAAGCTTTCTCATGAGCAGTTATGGTTCCTTTAACAATTAGAGCTTCTGTCTTAGCACACGCTTGAATGCTCTCTGGCACTTCGATTTTGTCTGCTGAACAAATTGGTCTCTTAATTTTGAATTAAATTTTACTTGTTCTCAGGAAACAGGCAGAATAAAACCAGATTCTTGGTAAAATATCATACAAAGGGCTCCTATCCTTTCTGATATGCCCTCGTTCCCTGTGAAACCTCAGCAGTTAGACCACCACTGTCTGCATTTCTCTCAGCATCCATGACCTCCAAGAATGAAGTTAGCATCCGCTAACCTCCTCTTACATTCAAGGGCTTTTCTAGTTCAAAGTTATAAACTCTGCCAAATCTATCCCATAAACATGCTTTTCCAGGGAACTCTGGGTGATCGGGTGGTTGATATTGTTGTTCTTCCCATGGGCTGCAAACCCCTTCAGCTCCTTCAGTCCTTTCTCTAACTCCTCCATTGAGGAGTGCTCAGGTCCATGGTTAGCTTCAAGCATCCTCATCTGTATCTGTAAGGCTTTAGCAGAGCCTCTCAGGAGACATCCATATCAGGCTTCTGTCAGCAAGCACTTCTTGGCATCAGCAATAGTGACTGGGTTTGGTGGAGAAGCCCTTGGTCCTGTGAAGGCTGTTTCTCCAGTATAGGAGAATGCCAGGGTTTTGAGGTAGGAGTGGGTAGGTGGGAGGGGGAGCATCCTTATAGAAGCAGGAGGCAGGGGTGGGGGGAGGAGGAATAGAAGATGGGGGAAAGGGGATAATATTTGAAATGTAAATACATAAAATATCCAATAGAAATATGAAAAAACAGAAAAAAAGAAGTGTTAGATTTATTACTTAATCAATTTTTAAATTACTTTAAATCCAATCAGTAACTGACTCATTCAAATAAATTAAAGTTAGGTTATCACAGTGAAAAACAATTTTTATCTTAAGAGTTTTTAAGAGTAATTTTAATTCTTTAAACATTATAAGGTTTATTTGTGCACACAGTGCAGTGGACCAGTCCATCTTATTGTGGGCATTGTGGCCATGGGAGCTTGAAGCAGGTGTCCTCTTCCATCAATGAGAATGGATTCGTCTTTAGAGACATTGCTACGCTTTTGTACTTTTAAGTATATGGTTTTTCCAGATATGACCTATGTTTCTATACAGAAACAGTATGGTCTTAGAAAAGCCTAGGCTTACTAAAAAAGACTGTCATGTAAATTATTCCCCCATAAGGACATAATTTTAATTTATTTGCATGAGTCTGTTACTCATTGGAGTTCAATTAATTCAGTTTGCTAAAGCATTTATCTTTAGAAAGAGTTGAAGAAGTAAATCTATATTATTTCTTATACAGAGAAGTATATAAATACTTCTGATTGTGGTTATAACTTGAAGATTTCCGAAAGAGTACATTCAGATTCTGTGACTTAAGGCAATAGTTTTAATCATAATCGCCTTACCCCCTCCATCCCCTATAATAGTCTTTCCTACTAAAGCTACCTTTCCCACACTCATGTTTTTGTTTTTGTGTGAAGCCTACTAAGTTTATTTAGCACCGTCTGTGTAACCATAGGTTTGGAGCTACCCATTGGTATTTGATGGGCTGATCAGTGGGTACACAACTAAAGATCATGCTTGCCCCTCATCCAGAATCTAAAAGTGATCATTCTTCCTTATGGAGGATAAGGTCATAGGTCACGTGTGCTCCCCCAATCATTGATTGAGTACTGAAGAACACCCTCCAATCTTTTCTAATCAAAATGCCTAATTGAATCTGGGTATTATTTCAATAATTGATATTTCTACTTACTCATTTTTCTCAGCCTTATATCCAAGACCCTTCACAAACTCCCAAGCACATAGTTGCCCTCCATGAATACCTGTTCAATGAATCACTCGATGAAAGAAGTTTTGCTTTAGGAAAAATGTTTATTCCTGATTACATAATTTAAAAAAAGAAATTTTTAGGCTGAATTTTAGTTATAGTTAAGTAATAATAAAATGTTATGAGTCACAAAAAGAAATGATGTTCAAGGCAAAAAAAAAAAAAAAGCACAGCGAACACAGCAACACAGCTTCACTTTAATTTAACCATCAAGTGATTATCCTGATGTATGAGAAAGACTGGAATTACATTTATATTTTATATTTCTTGGTTGACAATCTGTTGATAATGCTTACTATTGAAAACAAATTGTAAAACTGGAATTGTGTTCCCCACGGCAGCCTTTAAACAGTAATGACGTTTTTCTGAAACCAAGTCAAGATACCACAGTATCAGAAATTCCTACAACAGAAGTTAATTCCTAACATTCTCTTTAAAATGTGCTGATGCATTTTCCTATGTAAACAACAATAGAAGCCTGACATGAGAGAAAAGTAGGGATGTCTCTAAATTTTTCTAGTATATAACATCTGTTGTGTTAAAAGAAATACATCTGTTTTTTAAATTCTGTGGAATTCCAACTAGCCTACAAGGAGAGAACTATAAATGATGTTCTCACAAACACATTTAATATAAAAGCTGCTGCTGTGGAAAGAAAACCAATGTTTCCCATTCAAACTATTTTAGCCATAAGGGGAACCTTAGAAACAGAATGCTTGCTTTTTGTAAGGCAACATCAAGCCTAGATGAATTTTCAGATTAAAGCAAAAATCTAACCAAGGTTTATTTTATGCCAGGTGCTTTGTAGTCATTTCAGTAACCCTGTGAAATGTACATAGCTTTAATACTCAGAAAATAAATTAAAAGACTTCCATTTACTAACCGGTGTACATGAAGCTAGAGACAAAGGGTTGGTCTTGAATTCAACTATGACTCTGAAGATCTCAGGTTTTACATTAAGGTTTTTTGAGAGCATTCTTTTTTCTTCTAAAATTTTGTATTTTTCCATGTGGTGGTGGCCCACACCTTTAATCCCAGCTCTCCAGAGGCAGAAGCTGACAGATCTCTAAATTCAAGGCCAACCTAGTCTAGAGAACCAGTTCCTGGACAGCCAAGGATACACGCAGAAACTATCTACCAAAACTAAAACAAAACAGAAATCAGAAACAAAACTCTAATAATCTCTCTCAATACCCCGTTTCCCTATGTTTTCAAGAAATTGCATAGTCTGGCACTGTAAATAAAAGATTACATTTCTAAAATGGGTAAGTCATAGTTATATAACTAATTTGAACTTGAACATCTCAGAAAGAAAAGTTCATGAAATTCTTATGTCCTACATAAGGGTAGAACTTAGCTTCTTCCTTTTCATCATTTCTGTTGACAAAAGGAGTGTCTGCATTAAATTAGTGAGCGGAGCCCATGTCCTCAGCCAAGATGGAGACATTTCTAAATCTACCACCAACTTTTGAAACATGGGGGCCTTATTACAAGACTTACTTTCAGTTAACTTTATATTTGTGTGTATTCTGTATACTTATAGTGGCAATAAAGTATAGCAGACTATTTAAGAGAATTATAATGTTCAAAAATTATCGTAAAGAATATTTATTAGCAGTGGCAAAAGAGCCTAAGGCCTGATGTTCAGATTTCACTGTGGCGGCAGCAGCCTGTTAGTGTTACTTTGAACATGGTCTCCAAACTTTTGACATTATCTTCATCAAAATTCATATGCCCTTTATACCTCTTAATGAGTTCCTGATCATGGGGGACTCAGAGCCCCCCCAACACAACTTAGGCTGCTGCCATTCCTCTTCGTTGCCTTCTTGTAACTAGATCAGCAGTTCTCAACCTGCATGCTTTGACCCTTACAACAGTCACATTCTGCATATCAGATATTTACACTACAATTTACGACAGTAGCAAATTTATAGTCACGAAGTAGCAATGAAGACAACTTTGTGTTTGTGTGTCAGCACAACATGAGGAACTGTATTAAAGGATCTCGCATTAGCAAGTTTGAAAGTCACCTCACTACATGAAATATCCTGTTACTGAAGATACCACAAACTTTGATATAGAGAAATCCAGCTGGAATGGAACTGAAATCATCTTCCATATATGTTGTAGTTCCAGAAGGTACAAGACAAGTTCCTAGGAAGTTGCATTAATGATCTTAACCCAGTGTGATTTCGGAGATGAACGTGTGACAAGGTGTGCCAATTTATGCCATAGTGACACTACTACTATGGGAGCAACCAAATATTCTCTGCATGGATTTCAGACCCACTCCACAGAGAGGAATGCAGGCTTGAGCACTGTAAACTTGGTCAAATATGCATGGACTCAAGGGAAGGGACAGAATATTACTGTTTCATAAGTTGAATCAAGCTGCCTTCTAAATATTTATGCTTATATACATACACGATATTATACTCGGCTTTAGACAGAGGAACCCTTCTTTCTAAAGATGAATGCAGAAACTTGCAGCTATAAAATTTACTAAAAACAAATTATGGATTAACTTTCAGCTCTAAACAAGACATTTATACCCTCTAGGTTTCTGGGAACATGTGGAAGAGTGGGTAGAAAGAATATGAGAGGAGAAGGGTGACTCCAGACGAAG